>NC_043701.1:74262621-74300131 GCF_006229205.1 Suricata suricatta | reverse complement strand
GAGGGTTGAAGGGGAAGGGGGAGGGGGGAAAAGAGGTGGTGGTGATGGTGGAGGGCACTTAAGGGGAAGAGCACTGGGTGTTGTATGGAAAACAATTTGACAATAAAATATTATGGAAAAAAAAATAAAGAAAAAAACGGCCTCACCCTAAAGGAAAAAATGTGAAGAACATCTATTCATCACAAGACACTAATTCAGAAAGTGAAAAAGACAAGTTCACAGACTAGGAGAAGATATTTGCAATGCATATAACCACAAGGGCCGATATCAATGATGAGGGAAACAAAATCAAGAAAAATTTAGTTTAAATTAAATTCCCTTACAGCCTGCAGCCCATTCATAGATGTCAGAGACCTGCAGTGTGTAACTCTTCCCAAGACTTTTATGGCTGGCTTCATGCCTTAATGTTAAAAAAAACTAAAAGCAACCTTATCTTGACAATAGCTTAAATCTTTAGGGTCATCTGAGACCCTGCTTTCAGCATCCAGAAATTCCCTGGAAACTAACTTCATCTCTACCCCCTTCCCAAACCTAAAACTGTATAACCAGTCACAACTCAAAACCCCAGTTCAGCTATTTCTGCCAATGGGTCCTGTCCCCTTGCTTTAATAAAATCACCTTTTTGCACTTAAAAAAAAAAAATTGAAATGGCCAAATTGTGGAAAGAGCTCAAGTGACCTTTGACTGATGATTGGATAAAGAAGAAGTAGCATATATACACAATGGAATATTACTCAGCCATCAAAAAGAATGAAATCTCTCCATTTGCAACCATGTGGATGGAACTAGAGAGTATTACTAAGGGACAGAACTCACAGAAAGACAAATGCCATATGATTTCACTCATGTGGAATTTAAGAAACAAAACAGATGAACACAGAGGGAGAAATAAAGAGAGAAAAACCAAGAAACAGACTTTTAACTGTAGAGAACACATGGGGATATGTGACCAGCAGGGATGTGGGTGGGGGGATGGATGAAATCGATGATGGGTATTAAGGAGGGCACTTACAGTGAGCACTGGGTGTTACATGTAAGTGATGAATCACTGAATTCTACACCTAAACTAATAGTATAGTGTATGGTAACTACCTGGAATTTAACAAGTTGGAAAGAAAAAAATAAAGATAAAAAAAATAAAAGGCATGTTGAGAAATGAGTCCACAGTGTTGAAAAAGACAGAAGTCATCAAAGAAACACAGCACCTTTAAAAAAATAGTCCAGTAACGGCTCACTTATGCAAAAGAATGTACATTTTTCTTCCATTTGAAAAAAAAACTTCTGAACAACAAACATAATCAAACTTGCTACTTCCTGAAACAAAGAATGGAAACCAACTTAGGGGAAGTGCCCAGCGAACAAACATTGAGCCCTGGACTTGATATACTGTGGAGTTTTCCCCAGCTTTAAGCTGCTGTGATTTTTATGTCATAGGTTAAGAATATGAGTGCATCCTGAAAGCCGCATGCTACCTGTCTCTCTAAGGAACTCACTCTGCTGTACAGCTCACATGTTTTCTAAGCACCTGGTATAATTTCAGCACGAATGTCCGGATCCATTATTATTTTTAATAGTTGACACACAATGTCACATTACTTTCAGGTGTACAACATAGTGATTCCACTTCTCTATATGTTATGCTGTGCTCACCACAAATTCAACTACCATCTTTTACCGTCCAAGGTTATTAGAATATCATTGGCTGGATTCCCTCTGCTGCACCTTTTGTTCTTGTGAGATACTCATTTCAAAACTAGAAGCCCGTGTCTCCCGCTCCCCTTCACCCATTTTGCTCACCCATTCCCCTCTGGCCACCATCAGTTTGTTCTCTGCTTTACAGGTCTGATTCTACTTTTGTTTGCTTGTTTATTCATCCGTATTTTTAGATTCCACATGAGTGAAATCATATGGGATTTATCTTTTTCAAAATCTGACTTATTCCACTTAGCATAATGCCCACTAGGTCCATCCACGTTGTTGCTAATGCCTGTATCTGCTGTTGATTGCCACAGTCATGCTACATGACAACCAACCACCAACCCCCAGTGCCATACAATCGTAAACATTCATATTCGCCCACAGGTCTGTGGGTCAGCTGGCCGGTGCTGCTGGTCTGGAATGGACATAGCAGATTGCATGTAGGCTTACTCGTCTGTGCGGGGCACGACAAGCTGGTTGTCAGGGTCCCCACAGATTTCTTCTATCTGTGCTTTGTCCTCCAGAGGCTAGCTGGGCTTGTGGTGGTGGCAGAGAGAAGCACCCAAAGCCCTCTGAGTCATAGGCTTAGAACTGGCAACAGTCATCTTCACCACATCCTGTTGGCCAAAGCCAGTCACAGGCCAACTCAGAATCAAAGGGTAGGAAAACAAATTCCACTTCTTAAATGGAGAAACTGCAAAGTTCCAATACAAAAAGGTGAGGATACAGAGACAGATGAAAAAGGGAGCCCTTTAATAGTCTATTACATGGACGGGAGCTTACGAGAAGTGTTGACTTGTTTTATTTTTTTAACTTGTGTTTTACACTGTTTGAGGCAATGCTGTCTCTTGTAGAACTGTCACCTGTCTAGCATTATAGCCATAACTCCACTCGTGCTTTGTCTTTGTGTTTGCAGGGTATTCTCAGCTATTGTCTTTGGTGCCATGGCAGTGGGGCAAGTCAGTTCATTTGCTCCTGACTATGCCAAAGCCAAAGTATCAGCTGCCCACGTCATCATGATCATTGAAAAAATCCCTCAGATTGACAGCTATAGCACAGAAGGCCTAATGCCCGTGAGTTTGAAGTTTTGATGGTATGGGTAGGGTAGTGAAAGTGATGAGTGAAAGTACTCTAAGAGGAAATTTAATAAAATCTGTGTCCTTTTTTATTTGTAGGTAATAAAATGAAACTTTCTAGATCATGAGGTCATTTTAATAAATGCTAATAATGTCTGTTAACATCCAGTAGTTTTGTATAACAAGGCTACAGAGAGATCGAAATACCACCCAATTATAAGCAAATCCTGTTAATCGGGTTTTATTATATGTAGGTTACTCTATTCTTAGAAAACAGATTTGAATTATCACATTTGTATCATATTAACAATACAGGCTATAAAAACACTGAACTCTCTTAGATTTTACTCATTATATTCTGGCAGTTACAAATACAGCCTAATTATAATAATATAAGTTCTCTGTCTTCTGACACCTAGTGATGGAGGGGGTGCATGTTCAGGGTCACAGTAATCATTTCTGTTGTTACTGTTATGGTTTTAGAATACGTTGGAAGGAAACGTGACCTTTAATGAAGTCGTGTTCAACTATCCCACTCGACCAGACATCCCCGTGCTTCGGGGGCTGAGCCTGGAGGTGAAGAAGGGCCAGACGCTGGCCCTGGTGGGCAGCAGCGGCTGCGGGAAGAGCACGGTGGTGCAGCTCCTGGAGCGGTTCTACGACCCCTTGGCCGGAACAGTGGTGAGCACGCTTTCTTATTCACCTCATTTTAAGTGTTTCATCATCAGAATGCCCGGATGTGTTTAGTTCTTGACTATAAGCCACAGTTTTTCCACTCATTAAACAATAGGCTCATTTAAAGTTTGACATCCTAGATAAGATCTCCAAGCTGTGTCTGTGGCCCCAGCCAACCTCTCTAGCCTCTCTCTCAAATTGCCCCTCTACCCTCCTTTGTGAGCAGCCTTATTGCCCATCTCCCTTCTCTTCCTTTGGTTACGTTTATGATTCCATGAGAGGATCCAGCAAAAATTTAAGTAGCCAGAAAAGTAGAGGAGAGGGAGGGGTGCTAGGAGAGACAAGTGAGGCAGGTGCCAGGGATGGGGAATGTTTCGTGAAGGAGAGAGTAGTCAGCAATGACAGGTGCCGTGGACAGGTAGGGTAGAATGAAGACTGAAATGACATGATAGGATTTGGCAATTTAATGGGCTACTTATGACATTTTAAAGTATTTTCAGTGAAGTGTTTGTGGGGAAACAGTCTAGTCTGGCTGAGGGATGCCTGGAAGGGGAAGTGGAGACTGGGTGCAGATCATCTAGAAGATCAAAGGTGAAAGAAAGGGCAGTAAAAGCAGCAGCATGAGTAGGGAAGCAGAGCCCTGGGAAGAGGTTCAGGAGGGGGAAATCTTGAGCATTTTTATGGCTGAGGACAAGATAAAACCATTGAGAAAAGGTATTGAAATAGCTTCTAAAAAGTGAAATCAACAAATTTAGGAAGCAGATAACTATAGATGGATTCTTTTTTTCTTCCCTGAACTAAAAGAATAAATGAAGGGTCAGATTTGTTCATTCAACACTCAATAAACATTTACTCAGTGCCTGTCAGGGTACTAGGGATGAGATAGGAGTCATGAATGGAGCTGTGTGACTACATTGGAGAACAGGAGAAGAATCAAATGAGGAAGGGATAGGATTTATAGCAAGAAGTTTTATTTAGTTACTGGTTATACTCAGAGGTGTTATTAAAAATATTTAACAACTGGAATGGCTTGGGCACTGACCAGAGAAGAATGAATGCCTGTTCCATACAGTCACATTGATGTCCCAGCTCCACATGGGCCCCACTTGTAGTAAAGACTGCTGTGGAAATAAAACTTTAATAAATAACATATGCCCGCTAAATATTTTTTATAAATAAAAAAGAAATATTTTAACTTATGACTTACTCATAAATATTTTTATTGTATTCTACTCAGTCTTTTTTTTAACAGCTACGTAAGCTTTGTCCCCTATTTTTACTTTCTTGTTTTATATTTTCTGTGAATTTTGATTTTATGCTTCAGTTTTGTGGTTGAACTTTGAACAAAGTACTCTAAAGGAAAAGAGAAATGAAGCAGTTACAGGAGGAAATGTTAGCTCTCAGGACAGATTATGGTCTTTAACAGATGTTGAGTAAGCAGTATATTAAATGTTGAGCTCTAATAAATTATAGGTGATAATGTCTGTCCTCAAAGACTTTCACTGAAGATATGGGGCATATACTTTGATGAGTTTTATAAAAGATAGGCCTAGAGTTGGTTCTTAAGAGATAAGTAGAGACATTGCATGAGATTGAAAGGGTGAGTAGTCTAGATGTCATTTGATACAAGACACCTGTGAGCTACAGTTGATAATGATTTGCTCCCAATGTCCATATAACCATACAGCCTATTTGGGCTGTAATAGCAGACTTAATGAAAGATCTCATTCTTAAACTTTCAAATTATAACCCATTTAGGAAACCTCATGGCTCCCGACTACACTCATATTCACATGTGTTAGTTTACTACTGCTACTAAAGAGAATTAGCCTGTGCCGTACAGATTTTGCACAGTACATCTCACTGGTACACCTCCATTACTTCCAGAGTCAAAAGGGAGTCTGAGAAATAGTTTTAGCCTTCTGGTCCCTTCATATCTAGAAGGGTAGAGACAGAGGAATATGGAAATGAATGCTGAGTGCCTCGGACAATAACCATCTCAAGAGAACACTGATAATGCAAAGAAAACAGTGACCTTATCTATTTAAAGAACACTATTATCTGCTCCTGTACATTTGTGCTAGAGCTCTGAAATAGTGCCAAGTAGTGCATAGGAGCCAGACTTCTTAGTGGAAGTATCCTCAAGAAGTTTTGTTAATGTTACATTAATTAGTAACCCTTAATAAAACTCAGTTAGTAGGTTAAGAGTAATTAGCTCTTGTTGCCGTGTAAAAATGAGTATGGATCTGAGCACGACTGATCATAAGAACTGAAGAAAGGATGTAACCCTGAGATCAGGAAATTCTCGTGACCATCAGTGGGCCTTGAATTATACTTTGAGAAACAGTGACCTGAGCTGTGGTTCTCCCCTCGTCAGAATGGTCTACAGAACTAACAAACACAGCCACCCGCTCATTCCCGTAGGTCAGGATCTGGTCCTTTAATTTTTCCAATTTTCCCAGTTGATTCTGGTGCCAACCATCATTTGAGAGCCACTGAGCTGATAAATGTGAATGGTGTAGATTAAATTTTGGAGAGTCTTGAAAATGAAGCCACCAAATTGTACAGAGGGGAGGTTGCAAGTTTTGTGGGGCTTGAAGGTTATACATTTCTAGAGACTCTCCGTAAAAGAACACAAAGTTATGAATTCAAAATTAGGTTCAAAAGTGAATATTTACTTCTAATAGAACAAATTATAACAGAATATTGAAACCTTAAAGATTCAGGCCCCTTTTTTCTTTAGACAGGTTATCATAAATACTCACCTGAAAGTTTCCTGACTGCAGCCTGGCCTTCCACCGTCCCCCCACCCTGCCCCCTTCCAGAACACAGTTCAGCTCCCAGCAGTTACCTACAGTTCAGGACCCTTGAAGCTGAACTTCATTAGCTTCACTGTAAGATGACCTGTGGTCTGAATCTTCTCCAACCTTTTCTTACGCCCCTCTCCAATCCATATCATGCACCGTCGTCAAAAGCCTGTTGTCCTAGTCTGGGTATTAGGTGGTGGGTGCCAGAGCTAACATGGCACATTCCTCTTTAAGGGAGGACAGAAGGTATCTTTCAATGATAAGACACTTGGGTTACCAAAACCCAACCTATAGTGAATCTATTCAGTCCTAGCTCTTCTGGTTATTTTGTGACCTGATCCATGTCACTTTGTTTTTTTTTTTTTTAATCTGTAAAATGGAGACTAAAATCACACCTATCCCACAAGGGATGTTGTGAAGTTTAAATGAGAGAATGCATGAGACAAGCTTATCACAGGACCTATACTATGGCCAGGGCCCAATAATTTATCTGTAATCATGGTATCAGAGTAAATACATAGAGCAGAATAACATATTTGTTTGTGCTAATGAAAGCAGCAGTACATGTAACAATCTGGAATGCAGATAGCTGGTCATTTTAATCTGGCTTAATCTCATTATAACCAGTGTGTTTACATCCTCGTTAAGTTTTTATTTCAGCCAGCATCTTTTGAACAGTGTTCACTGATTCCCCAAAATTCCTTGGTCTTTCCTCAGACGTTCATCCATGCCTCAGCCAGAGAACTTCTGCACTGATCTCTTTTATATTTCAGTTTCTAAACATGTTTTCTCTACAGAAAGGATGTTTCAATTAACACAGGTTTTAAGTAGTTTCCAATTCCAGTATATCATGTGGGGATGAAGAGAGCCAAGAGTGTTACTATATTCAGTGGGTCAGGGAAATCATTAAAATGTGATGGGATCATTCAGATTTGTCTAATTATGTTAGTTAGGCAATGTCTGTTTTCCTCCCAAGAGCAGAAGCTTGGAAAAAATTACACCACTCCTTTCCTGAAATTTCCATTTCTCAAGTACAGTGTTCCGTCTAACATGACCTGTTGTTTTGCCACATCCTTGTATGGTTTTTATTGCCTCTCTCCACCTTCTACTTCCTACCTTCACTTAACACTGCAAGAAAGCCTGGAACGCAGATGTTGGAATAGTCTCCATGGCAACTGGGCTTGGTGTTAACAAGGTCATGGCTTTGTTTTCTATCCCTACACTTGCCAGCTTCACAAACAGAAGCCATGTTCCTGCAGCAAAGATTGTACCCTACCCCTGGCCAGCTGTCTCCCAGGGGCACCTAGCCAGACACATGGAACCAAAGGATATATGCAGCTCAGGATACAGTCACCACCACTCTGAGAAAAGCTTGAAGCTGAGTCACTTATGTCTTCAGGGGGGATAAATAGCTCTCACCTGAATACCAGAATTCTCTTGCAAAGTAGATCTTTGGGGCCAACGTGCTGCAAAGCAAGGCTGTGAGGGTCACTCCCCAGGGAGCCAGCGCACTTAAAGAAGAGGTAGCTTCTCCTTCTTACTCCTTTGGCTCAGCATTGTAGACATCTGCCCTCCCCTGATCCCCCCACAGGCCTCTGTCCATCCACTGTAGTTTCAGTGACAGCAGCACAGAGTCATGATTCTCTGACAGTCTTTGAGCACTTAGTGCCCAGCACGGTGCTCAGTGGGCTCCAGACATGATTTCATATCCTCAGTTTTATGAGTTTGGGCCTTATTATCATAATACCCGTCTTACCCATAACAAAACTGTCAGAGAAATGAATTCATTTCCCCAAGATCAACAACTATTTATCGATACAGCAGCCACCTTCCCACACTTAATTCATTCCACTTATCTGCTGCGTCCCATTCTTCCAAAATCTGATTCTTGGAAACCTGACCTGAAAACCTATTGAGTGCTCATGGTAGTTACTTATTTCGTTTAATCTCGGCTACTTTTCTTGTGAAAAACTAATATATAAGAATGAAGGTGCCAGCAAATTTAGTGGTATAAAATAACATAAACTTATCTTAACAAATTCGGAAAGTCAGATGTATAAAATAGATTTCACCTGAAATCAAAGTGTACCCGGAGCTGTGTTCCTTCTGGAGGCTCCAAGGGACTCTTGTCTTACTTTTTCCAGCCCCCGGCCCCTTCCTCGATCTTCAGAGCCAACAACGACACCTTGAGTAATGGTTATATTGCATCACTCTGACACTGTCCTTCCTCCCTTTTGCACGAAGACCCTCATGATTACTTCCAGCCCACCTGGATAATCCCAGATCATCTTATTTTGACATCAGCTGATAAGCTTATACCTTAATTCCCTTTTTTCGATGTGATCTGACATTTAGTGGTTCATGGATTAGAACATGGATCTCTTGGTGGGCCTGTGTTATCCTGCCTACCACATGCATGTATCGGAAACCAGGGTTAACACAAGGAAACATGGCAGTTCATCAAAGCATACAGTCATGACCTTGTTTAGTTAACTTTGATGATCCAAACCCAACAATAAAAATGATGTCCCACGGTAACTTGACAATTTTAATGTATGAAATAACCATACTGATTTTGCTGAGTTAAAAATGTGCTGGCCCTGAAGTTATCTGTGAACTCTCATTTTCAGCTAATCGATGGCAAAGAGATAAAGCACCTGAATGTCCAGTGGCTCCGAGCACACATGGGCATTGTATCCCAGGAGCCCATCCTGTTTGACTGCAGCATTGCTGAGAACATTGCTTATGGAGACAACAGCCGGGTGGTGTCACAGGAAGAGATTGTGCGCGCGGCCAAGGAGGCCAACATCCACCCCTTCATCGAGACCCTGCCTGATGTAAGTCTTTCTCCACATTAGGAGCCCAGGAGCCTGGGGCAGCCTCCCTGACCCACAGCTTGATTTCTAAAGGCCTGGTTTCCCAAAGGTGTAGAAAAGTGAGCAACCAAAATACAACCCCCCTGTACACAACATCTAGCCACACTTCCTATCCCCATTTGCCGTTATGTTTGCCTGACCACCCGATCAGCTCTCCCTGTGAGCAAGCCTGACCGAAAACTGCATATCTGGGGGAGGCCTTTTCCTCTGGGCCTAAGTGTAGGGCTTGCAGGAGCAGGCACAAACCTCTCTACCCCCATTTCTCTCCCGACCTTCCTTCTGCCTCCTTGCTCTCTCCCACGCTGCAGACCTACTTCAGGGGAGTTGGGCCAGGCTGGAGAACTGAGTCCATGTCAGAAAGAAAGCTTTCCTTGAATAGAGCTCAGCCTTTGGAGTGGCTTTCGTACTATGTAATCTTCCTCATTGCACATTTCATGGCTCCCAAGCTCTGCTTATAGGGTTGATTATTGAAAACTTCTTTGGGGCTCTCTGGACTCTTGTCTGTGGATGCCCTCTAAATTCTTTCTGGGAAGTTAGATTAAAGGAATCTCTTGCCTTCTCTTAAGCCCCTTAGGTCCTGCATTTTTTTAAATGTTTATTTTATTTATTTTTTTTTTGAGATTGAGAGAGCAGGGGAGGGCAGAGAGAGGAGGAGGCAGAATCCCAAGCAGGCTCTGTGCTGTCAGCACAGAACCCAATGTGGAGCTAGACCCCACAAACCCTGAGATCGTGACCTGAGCCAAAACCAAGAGTCAAATGCTTAACTGACTAAGCCACCCAGGTGCCTCAGGTCCTTCGTTTTGAAGTCACCTTGATCCCATATATCTATACCCCCTCCCGTTATGACTAATTTCCTTATTATAAGAAAGTACCCCTAAAAATAAAGCTCAGTAGCCTCAAACCAGCTGAAAGGAAATCTCCTTATGCAGAAGGATGGCAAAAACAGCTGGCCCTAACTCTTTCCCAGGGTTTCCTTTACTTGAGGCTCTTCTTCTAACTGTAGCCAGTACATCATAGACCCCAGGGAGGAGGAATTGTCTCTCTTCCCCTCTTTTTTTAAAACTTAACAAAAAATTTTAATGTTTATTCTTGGAGAAAGATGGAGTGCAAACTGGGGAGGGGCAGAGAGAGGGGGAGACACAGAATCTGAAGCAGGCTCCAGGCTCTCACAAACCGCCAGATCATGACCTGAGCCAAAGTCGGACGCTCAGCCAACTGTGCCACCCAGGGGCCCCCTCTTCTCTCCTTTTAACCTTCTCACTCAGCTGTGGATAATCGGTCCTTTCCAAGGCTAGAAAACTTGAAAGATATAGCTTCAATCTCCTTTACTAATGATCTCTATGGACATTGACCATCATATTAGAACTGCTGGATCAGAAACTTTGGAGGTACATCAGTGTGTGTTTTAATAGCCCAGACACCAGGCTACAGTTTGAGAGCCGCTGGGCTAGTGGTTAACAAAGACAAACACAGAGAGTAAATATTAACTAGCTTATTAAATATACCTTGTCCTCTGGCATTCATTATTTGTCTATCACAGGGACCCAACCTTTCTGGGCTCTTGGTCTCTGCACATGGAGCACACACCTATGGATGTCATGATTCTTTTCCTCAATGTCTAGATGGAGAAACAGAAGGCAGAACTCCTTAAGTCCTATATTTTCTGCCCGAGGACCCACTTCTTTACCTGAGTGATTCCTACTAGGATTTACCTCACCCTGCAGGAGGCTAGTCCGGTTACCAGCTTCCTTCAGGGTTACAGCCCTGCCTTTGCCTGCTTCAACAGGATTGAATTGTTTCAGTGCAACCTGGGAATCCGTACACTCACATGAGACACACTTCAGTGCCCCTGCCACCTTTTTTTTTTAATGTTTATTTTCGAGAGAGAGCATGAGGGGGGAGGGCAGAGAGAAAGAGTGAGAGAGAAGTGGATCAAATGGAGCTTGATCCCATGAACTGTGAGATGTGACCTGAGCTGAAGTCAAGAGTAGCATGCTTAACTGAACCACTGCCCCGTCACATCTGCCTTCTGAGAGGCAGCTCTGTCTGGGATGGAGCCAGTCCAAAGCATCTGCTGCAGCCTCACCTGGGGTCCTCTGACTCCATCTGCATGTGGAGATTTCAATCTGAGTGCCGTAGAACTAGGGTGACCAGATAACAGCAAATAAAAATAAGCAATTCTGTATAGGACATAAATTTTTAAGTCAAACTCTGGATACAGCATCAAAGCCCAGTTTTCTTTTCTTTTTTAATTTTTTTAATGTTTTTTATTTTTGAGAGAGAGAGTGAGAGACAATGTGAGCACGGGAGGGTCAGAAAGAGAGGGAGACACAGAACTTCGAAGACAGGCTCCAGGCTCTGAGCTAGCTGTCAGCACAGAGCCCAATGCAGGGCTCAAACTTACAGACCCCGAGACCATAACCTGAGCCGAAGTCGAATGCTCAACTGACTGAGCCACCCAGGCGCCTCCATATTTTTGTGTTGTAGGTTACAGTTCCGTCGGCTCTTGTTCCTGCTCTCCCCTACATACCCTTTTAACTCCTCTTCCTATCATTCTATTGAGTAGTTAATGACCATTACCTACTGTGGGAAACTGTATCTGAAGAACTTAGGGAGAACAATAAAACCAAAAAATTTTAGAGGGGATTTTAGCTTTTAATGTTGGGTATCAAAGTGGAATTCCTTACCATCCATTAAAATTATTGAAGCATTAGAGATAGTTTATAAAACCGGATACCAAAAGGCCAGCATCCCAAGAATTTCTTCCCTCCCTGACTAAAATAATGCAGAGAGTACCACCTGCTGGTTATAAGTAAGATGAGCTTCATTTATTTCTGCATGGCATGTACAATTCAGATTTCCTTCATCAAAACCAATCTTTGTTCCAAATATAAGAAACCAGAAGACTGGAAGGGGACTAACATATTAACAGTATTCTTACTGATAAAGATATTGACTTGTTTACACTAAAACATAACTTCTAGGACCCAAATGTCTATTTTCAAGAAGAGAACTCAAACCTGCCATTTAGAACTCCATTTTTGTTGTTTAATTCTCTGTGAACCCATTCTCAGCTTCTGAACTTAAATTTTTATGTGTATTTATGGTAGGAGTCCTGTTTTCTCTGAGCAAACTCTTTTTTAGAATTATTAGTTCTGGGGCACCTGGGTGGCTCAGTCGGTTAAGTGTCAAGCTTCGGCTCAGGTCATGATCTCGCAGTTCATGAGTTCAAGCCCCGCATTAGGCTCTGTCTGACAGATCAGAGCCTGGAATCTGCTTCAGATTCTGTGTCACCTTCTCTCCCTGCTCCTCCCCCACTCATACTCTGTCTCTCTCTCTCTCTCAAAATTAAATAAACACTAAAAAAATAGAATTATTAGTCCTATGTTTTCATAATAACGAAACCCTGTTCACAGAAATATAATACCAGAGTAGGAGACAAAGGAACCCAGCTCTCTGGTGGCCAGAAGCAGCGAATTGCAATAGCTCGTGCCCTTGTAAGACAGCCTCATATTTTGCTTTTGGATGAAGCTACATCAGCTCTGGATACAGAAAGTGAAAAGGTAAGAATTTAATTCATTCACACTTGAATTGGTTGTCCTTAAAAGGTTTAAATTTGTGCTTCTGTCTTCCACAGTAAAGAACAAAATTCAGCCCGTGTATGTTGATATGTCAGCTGTCAGCGGCATTTAAATGTTTTCTGTGGCTGCTATTCAAGAGAACTAATATGAAATAGGAGAAATCAGTCTTAAAGCACTTACAGGGTCCAAAAAATAGCCCTGGACCTCTGTATTGACCTAAGAAACTATGTTCAGGAGGCCAATTTCCCATTTCGATTCATGGCATCTCCTCAGCGACTATATAAAAAAGCAGGAGGTTACTAATATGGTACAAAAGCTGACGGTACCTTAAGATGCATATTATTAATTATTTCCAGTTTGGGAAAAAGTTGAGTACTCAGGTATCTGAAAGACAAGTTAATTCTGGGACATACACTGTCTTAAAAATGCCGGAAGTTCAGCCTATTTGCTGTATTGCTGGACTGGAGAGCAGCTCTGAAGGATGTCGTGTGGGTGGACACACCTGTACATGTTTCTAAACAACCAGACAGACTGCATTTATTGTCATAACTTTGAAAATAGGTAACTCCTGCCTCAGAACTGATCCAGACTAGGATTATCTTCTGATACGACAGATTCCCGGCTTTGTAAATTCTGTTACATTTCACTGATACCATTATTAAAGGAGGACCTATTGTTGGAAGATAGTGAGCCTCATTATGAAGGAGGAAAGGAGAGGATGTTTTTTTATCAGCATAAATAAATGTGGTTACTAATCAGGTTGTCCAAGAAGCCCTGGACAAAGCCAGAGAAGGCCGCACCTGCATCGTGATTGCCCACCGCCTGTCCACCATCCAGAACGCAGACCTGATCGTGGTGTTTCAGAATGGCAAGGTCAAGGAGCATGGCACACATCAGCAGCTGCTGGCTCAGAAAGGCATCTACTTTTCCATGGTCAGCGTCCAGGCTGGAGCAAAGCGCTAGTGAAATGTGCCCATACAACCATATGAATGTTTTCTACTATTTGTGTTAAAATATGGCATTTAATCAAAGTCAAAAAGCGAGCGCTTCACTGGAAACACTATGTAGAATTATCTGTTTAACATTTCCTTCTGCAGCTGAAGATCATTCCACCAAGTTCAGAGCCTTCAGGTATTATTATTAAAGGAACCAAAAGAAACATTATCAAATGGAATAAAATACTGGTGTTAATTGCATTATAAAATCTATAGAATAATTCAAAGTAGATTTTGTTAATAAGTGTAATTTTTGTTTATATTTTCTTATTTGTAACTTACTGCATTGCTGAAAGATGATAGAAGTGGCAAAAAGTACTGTATGTTTGCATAAAATGCTATAATAAAACTAAACTTTTATATGACCAGAGTCATCTCTTCTAAAATACTTGTACATGATCATCTTCCAGTTGGAATATTGAAGATTTTGTCTGCATTTGAAAAAAAAAAACTTGTTTGAAAACTCTCATTAATTATTGTGAGAATGGTTAAATAGTATAAATAATTACTACTATACATGTCTTTTCACACTGGGTCCTACAGAACCATCTGCTTTCTTGCTTTGTGGGCCTGATCCTTGCTGGTTCTTATGTGTCCACATTATGGTGGCTCTCAAGCCACCCACACACGTCAAGACAGAAATTTGGGGATGGGGGTGTGGTCCAGGATGCACAGTTGTGAAGAGTCTACTCTGATGTACATCAGATGTTTTGCCTTGCTCTTATAAAGGGCTCTTGTGGGTTTAAATTTTTTTTTTCCCCTGAGAGAGACTGAGCCAGAGAGGGGCAGAGGGAGAGAGAGAGAAACTAACTCAAGCAGACACCATGCTCAGCATAGAGCCTGATATGGGGCTTGATCTCACAACCTTGGGATTGTGACTTGAGCCAAAACTAAGAGTTGGATGCTGGGGTGACTGGGTGGCTCAGTCAGCTGGTTAAGCATCCAACTTCGGCTCAGGTCATAATCTCGCAGTTTGAGAGTATGAGCCCCACATGATGTTCTGTGCTGACAGCTCAGAGCCTGGAGCCTGCTTCAGATTCTGTGTCTCCCTCTCTCTCTCTGCCCCTCCTCTGCTCGCACTTCTCTCTCACTCACTCACTCTCTCAAAGATTTAACATTTGTTAAAATTTTTTAAAGAAGAGTTGGATGCTAAACTGAGCCACCCAGGTACACCTATTTTTGCATTAAAAAATGCAATCACTCTTTTTCTGTTTTAATAATGAGTCACTTTTCCCAATAATTGGTCACTTCCAAAGCTGACCCTTCTGGTGGTAGATGTTTGCAAACACAATAAAAAAATACCACAAAAGAATGATACTCTGAATACAAAAGAAAATAAATAAAGGCACTACAAACAAGACTGAAAGGCCAGCTGGGGCCAGTATTTGCCATATTTATTGAAAAGACTTGATGTGGCGCCTGGGTGTCCCAGTCGGTTGAGCGTCCGACTTAGGCTCAGGTCATGATCTCACACTCCTGAGTTTGAGCCCAAGTCACTATCCATGCTGATAGTCCAGAGCCTGGAGCCTGCTTTGGATTCTGTCTTCCCCTCCCCCGCTCTCATTCTGTCTCTCTTACCCTCTCAAAATAAATAAACATATTTTTTTAAAAAAAGACTTGATGGGGCGCCTGGGTGGCTCAGTCTGTTAAGCGTCCGGCTTCGGCTCAGGTCATGATCTCATGGTTCGTGGGTTCGAGCCCCGCGTCGGGCTCTGTGCTGACAGCTAGCTGCAGATTCTGTGTCTCCCTCTCTCTCTGACCCTCCCCTGCTCCAGCTGTCTCTCTCTGTCTCTCAAAAGTAAATAAAAGAAACATAAAAAAAAAAAGACTTGATATCCTTACTATATAAAAAAAATTTTAATGTTTATTTATTTTGAGAGAGAGAGAGAAAGAGCCAGGGAAGGGCGGAGAGAGGGGGAGAGAGAATTCCAAGCAGGCTCCACACTGTCTCCACAGAGCCCTATGCTGGGCTCTGTCTCATGAACTATGAGATCACAATCAGAGTTGGAAATCAAGAGTTGGATGCTCAGCAACAGAGCTACCCAGGCACCCCATAAAGAGTTTTAAAAAGAAAAAAAAAATTGCCATAACCTCCAAAGAAAAATGGGCAAGGACATGATCAGGTAATTGCCAAGAAGAAATACATTCCTTAATTAGATTTATTGTTTTAATTTACATACAAGTTAGCATATAATGCAACAATGATTTCAGGAGTAGAATCTTGAATGCCCCTTGCCCATTTAGCCCATGCCCCCCTCACAGCCCCTCTAGCAACCCTCTTTTCTCTATATTTAAGAGTCTCATGTTTTTGTCCCTCTCCCTGTTTTTATATTATTTTTGCTTCCCTTCCCTTACGTTCATCTGTTTTGTATCTTAAAGTTCTCATATGTGTGAAGTCATATGATACTGGTCTTTCTCTGACTAATTTTGCTTAGCCTCATACCCTCTAGTTCCATCCATGTGGTTGCAAATAGCAAGATTTCATTCTTTTTTATTGCTGAGTAATAGTCTATTGCATATCTATACCACATCATCTTTATCCGTTCATCCATCGATGGACATTTGGGATCTTTCCATACTTTGGCTATTGTTGATAAGTGCTGCTATAAATATTGGATTGCATGTGCCCCTTTGAAACAGCACACCTGTATTCCTTGGGTAAATACCTCGTAGTGCAATTGCTAGGTCGTAGGCTAGTTCTATTCTTAATTTTTTGAGGGACCTCCATACTGTTTTCCAGAGGGGCTGCACCAGTTTGCATTCCCACCAGCAGTGCAAAAGATATCCTCTTTCTCCACTTCCTCACCAACATTTGTTTTTGCCTGAGTTGTTAATGTTAGCTATTCTGATGGTTGTGAGGTAGCATTGTGGTTTTGATCTCTTTCTCTGATGATGAGTGATGTTGAGCATTTTTTTTATGTGTCTGCTACCCATCTGGATATCTCCATTGGAAAAGTGTCTGTTCATGTCTTTTGCCTATTTCTTCACTGGATTATTTATTTTTTTGATGTTGAGTTTGATAAGTTTTTTATAGATTTTGGATATGAACCCTTTATCTGATATGTCATTTGCAAATATCTCCTCCCATTCCACTGGTTGCCTTTTAGTTTTGCTGATTGTTTCCTTCACTGTGCACAAGCTTTTTATTTTGATGAGGTCTCAGTAGTTCATTTTTGCCATTGTTTCCCCTTCCTTCAAAGACACATTGAATAATAAGTTTGCCGAGGTAAAAGAGGTTTTTGCCTGCTTTCTTCCCTAGGATTTTGATGGCTGTCTGTCTTACATTTAGATCTTCCATCCATTTTGAGTTTATTTTTGTGTAGAGTGCAAAAAAGTGGTCCAGGTTCACTTTTCTGCATGTTGCTGACCAGTTTTCCCAGGACCATTTGCTGAAGAGACTGTCTATTCCATTGGATATTTTTTCCTGCTTTGTCAGAGATTAGTTGGCCCTACGTTTGTGGATCCATTTCTTGGTTCTCTGTTCTGTTCCATTGATCTGAGCGTTGGTTTTTGTGCCAGTACCATCGTGTCTTGATGAGTACAGCTTTGTAATACAGCTTGAAGTCCAGGATTGTGATGCCTCCAGCTTCCGTTTTCTTTTTCAAGATTGCTTTGGCTATTCGGGGTCTTTTCTGCTTCTAAGAAGAAATACAGTTTTTAAAAAGTGCACAATCTCAATAATGAAGGAAATGTAGATTGAAATAAAATGCCCTGCAGGAGTAACAGCAGTCGTATGGTGGAATAAGATGTTTCTTGTTTGGGGGCCCCTGAGTGGTTCAGTCAGTTAAGCATCCAACTTCAGGTCAGGTCATGATCTCATGGCTCGTAAATTTGAGCCCTGCATGGTGCTCTGTGCTGACACCTCAAGAGCCTGAAGCCCGCTTCAGATTCTGTGTCTCCTTCTCTGCCCCTCCCCCACTCATGCTCTGTCTCTCTCTCTCTCTCTCCTTCATAAATAAAGATTTTAAAAAATTAAATAAGATATCCCTTGGGGGTTTTTTTTGCCACCTCAACAGCAATAATTTAATATCTATTAACAGACCAAAGTGTCTCTATGGAAACTGCAAGATCCAGCCATAAGCCAAAGGTCCTGAAGAGTCTGACCAACTTGTGTTTTGGGAAATAGGCTTATAGACTTTAGTTATAAGCTGGCTATGGACCCTGCAGTGGCCTGTGAACTGGCTCCAAGCCCTCTCAGCCACAGTCCTAGAAAAAAACTACTGTGTTAGACAGTCATCCATGGATGAGAGAGATTCTCTAGAAGCTCAGGAGTTCAGAGAAGTTACAGCAGAAAAATTAAGAGAAAAAAATACTAGCTTGAATGCATTGGAAAGAGAGGAACAGTTTGATTTGATTTGTACCACCCAACCCCCAAGGTGGCCTAGTTGAGGCCTCAAGAGAGATCCTAGTCCCTGACTTCTCTCGAGAGAAATCAAAAGGGTGAATGAGAATCTGGCTTCCCCAACTGTGCCGAATGCTGCACAGAGGTTTATTTGCCTCATCCAGAGACCTGAATCTTGAGCTACATGGCCTTAGGGGGTGGGAAGAAACAGAGCAGCCGATAGGACTCTCAGAGGGCATGGAAGAGACATAGATCCCACTAAGTGTGTCATGGACTCTATCAATAAACTCAGCAGCAAGCCACCAGGAATACCTTGCCTGCAGATCCCCTCAACTGGCCCATGGGACACCCCAGTGCTTAGTGTTCTTCATCCCCTCTCCTCTCCCCCCCCCCCCCGACAGCCCCTACCCCGTCTGTGTCTGGATCTTTGTACAAGTTCCCAAAGGTGATGGTAAGAGCAAGACATGGCAGACAGCTAGTGAGCAAACACAGAAGACTGACCTGAATCTGGGCCAGGGAGAGACCACAAACTTGAGCTTTACTGCTACTTTTGGCAAAACAAAAAGAAGGCAGTCAATACATGGCCCAGTGTGGAGTCAAGAGAAGGCACACAAGCTTAAGAACTCTGCCAATAAAGGAGCAAAAAGTGTGCATCAGCTGTGTCCATAGAGTCTGATGAAACCTTCAAACTACCAGCAGACCTGAGGGAAGATACTTCTCTCCTGAAGGCAGTTAATAAAGACTGGAGATGACGGGTACTTTGAATGGGAAGATAGTAATGCAAAACTTCAAGAAATACAAAAAAATCAAGGAAACACGACACCATCAAAGGATCACAATACTTTTCCAGTAATTGGTCCTACAACATGGGGCCCTGTGATTTATCTGGTAAAGAATTCAAGATAGCTGTATTAAGGAAACGATGAAGATAACACAAAGATAATTCAACAAAACCAGGAAAACAATACATGGACAAAAAGAGAAGTTTAACAAAGAGATGGAAAATATAAAAACCAAACAAATTCTGGAGCTGAAGAAAACTGAATGAAATGAAAAATGTACTGGCCATTAACAGAAAAGATCAGTCAGAAGAAAGAGTCTGAGAAAGAAGACAATTTCGAGATTAGTCAGAAGAAAACAAAGGAAAAAGAATGGAAAAGAATGAAGAAAGCCTATGTGATCCATGGGATGCCATCAAAGGAACCAGTTTCTGAATTATTAGAGTTCCAGAAGGAGAAGAGAGAAGGGGACAGAAAACTTATTTAAAGAAATAATTCCTGAGAACATCCCTAGCCTGGGAAGAAATTGGATATTCAAGTTCACAAAGCTCATAGATCACCAAATAACATCAACTTAGTATCCCTTCAATACACATCATAATAAAACTATCAAAAATTAAAGACAAAGACTCTTAAAAGTCGGAAGAGACAAAATAAAAGCTTGCACCTTACAAGGGGCTCCTGTAAGGCTAATCCTTGGGTTTTTCAGTAGGAACTTTGTAGGCCAGGACAGAGTGGGCTGACACATTTCAGGTGCTGGAAAAAAAAAAATCCCTCCAAACTATCTGGCAAAGTTCTTCAAAAATGAAAGAGAGTGACTTTCTCAGACAAACAAAATTTAAGGAAATTTATCTCCACTAGACCTGCCTTACAAGAAAGACTGAAAGCAGTTTTTCAAGCTGAAATGAAAGGTTGTTAATTAGTAACATGAGAACATATGAAAATATACCACATACTGGCAAAGCTAAGTATGTGGTCAAATTTATAATAGTCTAGTGCTATAATGTGGTTAAGTGTGTTAAACGCTTAACTCTAGTATAAAGGTTAATGGACAATAGTGTTTAAATAACTATAGAGCTGTAATAATTTGTTAATGAGTATATAATACAAAAGACGTAATTTGTGACATTAAAAACATAAAAAGGGTCAATAAAAGGCTGGTGTTTTTATATGCCAGTTTATGTATGTTGTGTAAAATACTCTGTTATAAGATGTTTTGTGTTAGCCTCATGGTAACCACAAGGCAAAAACCTACAATCGATTCACAAAAGATAAAAAGAAGGGAATCAAAACTTACCACTATGGAAAATCATCAATTCACAAAGAAAGGCAGCAAGAGAGGAAGAAAGAAACAAAGAGACTACAAAACAGCCAAAACAAGAAGAGGCATTACAGATCCTGTCTACCAAGGATTACTCAATGTAAATTGATGGAATTCTCCAGTCAAAAGGAATAGAGTGGCTGGGTGGGTAACAAAAGAAGATCCACCTCTCTGCTGCCTATAAAGAGACTCACTTCAGCTTTAAGAACACACAGAGGCTAAAAGTGAAGAGATGGAAAAAGATATTCCATGCAAGGAGAAACCAGAAGAGAGCAGGGGCAGCTGTACTTATATCAGACACAATAGTCTCTAATCCAAAAACGATAACAAAAGCAAAGAAGGTCTTTATATAACAATAAAGGGGTCAGTTCACTAAGAAGATATAAATATTGTAAATATATATGCACCTAACATCAGAGAATCTAATATATAAAGCAAATACTACAAGATATGAATGGAGAAATAGACAATACAATAATGGTAGGACATGTCAGACAATACAAGAGGACTTCAGTACCCCACTTTCAACATTGGATGGATCATCCAGACAGAAAATCAACAAAGAAAAGTTGGACTTGAACTATACTTGAAACCAAATGGATTAACAGATGTAAAGAACATTCCATCCAATAGTTACAGAATATATGTTCTTCTCAAGCACACATGGAACATTCTTCAGGATGGGTCATGTGATAACAAGTCATAGCAAATTTTAGAAGATTGAAATCCTCCCGAGTATCTGTACTGACCCCAGTAATATGAAACTTGAAATCAATAACAGAAGGAAAGCTAGAAAATTCGTAATGTGGAAATTGAACAACATACACCTCAACAACCAACAAATTAAAGAAGAAATCAACGTGGAAATAAAAATAATATATTGAAACAAACAAAAATCCTGAATTAAATGAAAATGGAAGCACAACATACTAAAACCTATGAGATGCAGCAAAGATAGTTCTAGGAGGGAAATTTACAGATAGAAATATCTGCCTTAAGGAAGATCTAAAATAACCCAACTTTACACCTTAAGAAACTAGAAAAAAGAAAACAAACTAAGCCCAAAGTTAGCAGCTGTAAGGAAAAAAACAAAGATCAGAGCAGAAATAAATGAATTAGAGACCAGAAAAACAATAGAAAAGATCAGTGAAACTAAGTTGCTTTTTTGAAAAGATAAACAAAAGTGACAAAACTTTAGATAGGCTGAGAAAAACAGAAAAGACAAACTCAGAAATGAACCCCCAATAATACCACAGAAATACAAAGATTTATAAGAGATTACTATGAAGTGATTACATGCCAACAGTTTGGATAATCTAGAAGAAATGGATAAATTCCTAGAAACAAACACCCGACCAAGACTGAACTGTGAAGAAAAGAAATCTGAATAGACTAGTAACAAATAAGGAGATTGAATTTGTAATCAAAAACCAACGACGAAAAGCCCCCGATCAGATGTTTTCAGTGGTGAATTCTACATTAAAAATTAATGCTACTCCTTCTCAAACTCTTCCCAAAAAATTAAAAGGAGGAAAGAAATACTTCAAAACTCATCTTAGGGGCGCCTGGGTGGCTCAGGCGGTTAACAGGGTCATGATCCCATGGTTCATGAGTTTGAGCCCCATGTTGGGGTCCTGACGGGCTCTGTGCTGACAGCTCAGAGCCTGGAGCCTGCTTTGGATTCTGTGTCTCCCTCTCTCTGCCCCTTCCCCGCTCGTGTTCTCTCTTTCAAAAGTAAATAAACGGGAAAAAAATTTTTTTAAAGATTTATTTTAGCCAGGCCAGCATTGCTCTCTTACCTAAGCCAGATAACCATACTGCAAGATACCCAAAACCAATATAACACTATATGTTAATTATACCAGAAATAAGTAAATAAATAAATAAAACCATAAGAAAAGAAAACTACAGGCCAACATTCCTAATGAATATAGATGTAAAATATCTCAATAAGTTACTGGCAAACTGAATTCAAAAGCACAGTTTAAGGATCCAATACCATTACCTAGGGCGACTTATCCCAGGGATGCAAGAATGATTCAACATATGCAAATGAGTAAATGTGGTACACCACTTTAATAGAATGAAGGATAAAAATCATATATGATCTTCTTAATACATACAGAAAAAGCATTTGACAAAATACAACATACTTTCGTTATAAAAATTCTCAACAAATTGAGTATAGATGAATATAGAACTCCACATAATAAAAGCCATGTTTGATGACCCCACTGCTAACATCATACCCAGTGGTGAAAGACTGAAAGTGTTCCTCTAAGATTAGGAACAAAATAAAAGTTAACTCTTAGCCCTGCTATTCAGTATCATACTAGAGAGAAGTCCAGCCAGAGCAACCAGGCAAGAAAAAGAAACAAAATTGGAAAGGAAGAAGTAAAATTGTCTTTGTAAATAATAGGATCATAAATATAGTAAATATTAAAGATCTCAGAAAAATTTGTCTTTCTCTGTATGGCTTATTCCACTTAGCATAATGCCCTCCAGTTCATCCATGTTGTCACAAGTGACAAGATTACCGTCTGTTTTATGGCTGAATAATATTCCATTGTAGATCTTTATATACACATTTTTTTATCCATTCATCCATCAATGGGCATGTGGGTTTCTATATATTCACACTGTGAATAATTCTGCAATCAGCAAGGGAGTGCTGATTTCATTTTCTTCGGATCAGAAGTGCAATTGCTCAGTCATATGGTAGTTCTATTTTCAATTTTTAAAAGAACATCCATATTGTTTTCTCTAATGTTAAGCCACCAAATTGTGGTCATTTTTTACAATAGCCTCAGGAAACTCAAATCAGGGAAGCTAAACAGGATACTTTTATTCAAAAACAAACAACGAGGGTAATGAGACTCTGCATTGGGCTGGTGGGAACAGAGAACAGGTGGCTGTGAGAAACATCTGTGAGAAAGGTAGAGGGGCGATAAAAACTGGCTAGAACAATGCTGTGACATTGATGGAGATGAGGAACTCTCTTAGAAGGAAGATGGCCTGTTCTTCTGGCTTAGAGGTGCTGTCACAGAAGAACGTGTTTGGACGTGTGGCCTTCCGGGTAACTAAACCCAAATCGGTTTCAGTTTGTACTGTTTGCTTGAGTTCCACTCTTTTATCTCCCTAGTTCCATCCTAGGATTATCCAGGTGTGTCCAACTCTAAAGAACGATGACCCTACTGTCTGGTTCATCAGAATCAAATTCTGAAATCAGGCCAAAATGCTTCAGTCTGTTTCCTGCCACACAAAGTAGCTATTTGGTCTCAATTATAAGAAAATGTTTTGGTTCCTTTTTCTTCCTTACATCTCTGTTTCAGATGCCGGCTCCCCATGTGCGAACCCTTGAGAGGACTGTGTTTTTGCATCACTTGGTCTTATGTTTGGCAAAGTCCTTGGTATGTAGTAGAGGTTCGGTGAGGGTTTGCTTTGCTTTTCTGCCAAGTTTTTGGTCCAGTACCTTCTTCTGGGTCAGTATTGTTTTATCCCAAATTAACATCTGAAAAGTCTTCTGCTAATATAATATATATTAAGATAATTTCTATCTAAGTCCATATAATTTTATATAAAAAATAGAGAGGGAGCCCATTATTATAATAAAGCATAAAACCTATAATCCAGCCTTATCCAATGTACAGAATAAAAAACAGAAAGCCTTATGGAAATTGTATCCATAATTTCATAAAAGAAAAAATGTATTTAAGAAATTTGAGTGGTATCAGTATTGTATCAGTGTCAGTGCCCTGGGTTTGATTTTGTCCTACAATAACTACATGTCATCATTTGGGGAAGCTGGATGAGGGATCCCCAGCACTCTACAGTTTTTTTCGACTTCCTGTGAGTCTACAGTTATTTCACAACAAAAAGGTAAGGGAAAAAATAGGAGAATCAGACTTAAGGATTTGTTGCTCTTGAAATGATAATAATTTGGGCTAAAATCTGAAAAGTGAGGAGTTACCCAGAAAGTGGTAGGAGTAGGAGAGGCAGGCCATACGGAATGAGGGAGAAATATTAGGTGGAGGAAATGGCCTGTTCAAAGAGCATTCAAAGTACAGAAAGAAGGACTTTGAGGTTAGAGCTGGCTGAATAAGACAGAGGGAGGCATGAGGCACCCTGGTGGGCTAAGCATCCTTGCCTGCTTTCCTCTGGGAGCCCCCCCTGACAAAACGAGTTAAGCCAATTGGTAGCTAACAAGTAATAACTATTCCAGAACCTATGAAGGACGTTCACATACTTTAATGCTCTTGATCTTCCAAAGCATCCCACCCGGCTGAAATATGTTTTCATACCTAGTTTACCTGTGTACTCCAACACCTCCTGTCAACACCTGGCACATTGAAAGTCCTCAACAAAAGTATTTGTGAAATGAAAAAAAAATGTTGCCTTTAAAAATGATTAAACAAGAGATGTTCATGGAGCACTTTCTGCAAGTGTCGTCCTTTGTCCCACTTGGAACTTCCAACACCCAGGTTAAAGACCTCTGCCCTTGGAGTCTGAAGAAATCAGAATAGCAAAGGGAAAAGCAGGAATGCTTCCAGATACGTGCAAAAGGCAAAGGTACATGATGAAATATTTTCACCTGGACTCTTTCAAAAGAGCCAGTTTTGGGCATAAGGAAAAGTGACCTTGGAGTTGGAAACTCAGTGTTTTCGCTTTCTCCACTGGGCAGCTCCACTGAAATGTTCTCCCTCCTAGTGATTGTCACTTAGTGTATGGAGAAACACCTAGTTTCTCCAGTCAATAAACCCTGAGCTTCTCTTTTGGCTGCCGGTTTGTTAACATGTATGATTCTTTGAGCAAGTTATTATTTTTGCTAAGGCTTTATTCCCCGTTGATGATTAAGGAATTTCAATGGCTACCTTATTGGATTACTTGAGCATTAAATATTATAATAAAGTATTTAGGACAATACTCAATACATAGAATATAAGCAAATAATAATGTTGGTTGCCATCGCTTCATATTTTTCTCACTCTCCAGGGCTACCAATTCTCTTACATAAAAAAGGAAATTTTGTTTTGTATTTATTCCTCTAGCAATTATCTGGAGTGTCTTCTGGACCAAATCCTGGCAGCACAATAATAGACAAAGAGCTCACAGTTGAGGAGACAAGAAATTAGGTTAGTAATATGTCTTGGTGCCATGATGCAAGAAGCCTTCTTGGGGAATCAAGAAGAGAGCAATCACTTCTTCTGGGAGGATTTGAGGATTGAAAAGCTTCCTGGAGAACTGAGTGTCTACCTGTCGGGTGGATGGTAGGGTAAGGGCGTGGACACGGAGAGCTGTGTAGAACAACCCAGAAGGCTGAAATGTGAAGTGACTCAGGATGGTCAGTTTCCGGCATTGTGTGTTGGGAGGAGTGGGTGGTGGCCAACACAAGGATGAGTCTAGGAAGTGAGGTAGAATCCAAGCCTGAAAGACAGAAAGACTGATTTTTGTTCTCACTGTGGTTTGTTTGTAATAGAGTATTGAGACACGTGTTATTTTAGAGGGTTCACATTCCTATAAATATGCAGTGAGATTTCATAAATAAACCACACCTTACCTTTTTGATTCCATTAGAAATCAAATAGATGAAAATATATACCTTACAACTTCCACAAGTAAGGGAAGAAAAGAACACACTTTAGAAATCTATTTTGTATCCCCCTATCACATGGATAGCCTGCAAGAGAGCTGCTGTGACCATAACATTTCATTCATTCAAGCATCAGGAAGACATAAGAATTTACACCATTACTATTTTACCAGGTAGGGGGATGGGGAAGAGGATTTTTTTTTCCTTTTTAGTCAAAAGATAGAGGAAACTAAATATTATCAAGGTCATAACTCCAATATTTCATTCCTTGAATCAAACCAGTATTGCAGTTGAGCCTTCCCTGTTCAATCAGAATTTAAGTGTAACAGTTGTTTTCTTTTCCAAGAGTTCATTGTCCTTCTTCAATTCTCTTATGCAAAACATGTCTATCAGTGTGGGCAATGACCCCATGACTCCCACCCTTTAGAGTTTAAATAGATGACTCACCTTGGATTTATCTGTAGATTTTCTACATTGCTTTGGGTAAGTGCCCATTTTAGCCAAGCTAGGGCAGAGACTATTTGAATTATTTGAAACACTGTATGGCTATAATAATCTACCTCCCTAGACTAAAAAAAATCATATAAAATTCTTTGGGATCAGACAGCCCATGTCTGGAACATGTGCATACAGACAAAACCTGGAGCGAAATATGCCAAAATAGAAGTTGTTGGGTTAAAGTGAAAACGCACTTTTGAGGATTTCCTCTCTGAGAACAAATATTTACAAGGGCCGTTAAGAATGTTGGAGGCTTAATACAAAATACTGGATATTTCACAATACTTAGGATTCATGAATGTCTTTTGCACATACTTTAATTCTGAAAGCAAATTTCTTGAATAGCCAAATTTTCTATTACAAGTTATTATTGGTTATTAATAGATGAAATTAAATTTCAAGTACCTTTTAAATTCTCAAAATTTGTATTTGTACCAGAAAGGTTACCTTGGCTAACAATTTTATCTATTAGCCTTGCATATCTAGGCTAAGGTCATAAGTTAGCTATGCAAATTCTTTGCACCAAAACTCCCACATACTTTGTACATCTCTTTATATTTGTACTTCATTCTGTATTTTTTTTAATTTTTTAAATGTTTTTTATTTATTTTTTGAGAGACAGAGACAGTGCAAATAGGGGAGGGTCAGAGAAAGAGGGAAACACAGAATCTGAAGCAGGCTCCAGGCTCTGAGCTAGCCATCAGCACAGGGCCTGATGCGGGGCTCGAACCCACGAACCATGAGATCATGACCTGAGTCGAAGCTGGACACTCAACCAAGTGAGCCACCCAGGCGCCCCTGTATTTTAATCATTTACTTATTTTTCACTCTGATTTTAGCTATTTTTGCATACCTGAGGGCTGAGTCTCTGTCTTATTGACTTTATGTCTTTCCAGTGCTTAATGCAATGTCTTGGCATAATAAATGACCATTTCAAAAATGTTGCATGAATCATGAGTAGTCATAGTTAGGCAGAAAATAACAGAGTTGAAATATCTTTAGCCACTTTCTCGAGACTTCTACCTTGAGACAGGTGCCAAATATTTTCTCTGTTCTCTTCCATATTTACTCTCCACCCTTCTCTCTGCCCTGGGAGATTGACTTCTGTGGGTTCAGCTGAAGGGGAGCCCAGGAGCAGTTGGAGGGGCTCACTGACCTTCTCAAAGCAGTTTTCTCTGCATGATGTTCAATATGAGTTCTGGCAACTGCTACCTCCCCTACCATGCTGGCCAAGGGAAGACGGTGGGCTCTCATTTCTGTGCCTCCAATATCTCCACTATCCATGATAATATATGCCCTATTGTCTGCCCATATCTTTATTCCCTCATTAAACCCTCCTCAACTATCCTAATTTTAATAGACCATTCCTCTCTTGCTGAGACTTTGACTGATAAAAGACAACTTGTATTATTGCAAAAAGAATCTACCATTCTTGACGAGTATAATGACTGCTTTCTAAAAATCTTCTCAATACCACCTCATGCCAATCAGAGTGGCTAAAATGAACAAATCAAGAGTCTATAGATGCTGGCGAGGGTGTGGAGAGACAAGCACCCTCCTACACTGTTGGTGGCAATGTAAGCTGGTGCAGCCACTCTGGAAAACAGTGTGGAGGTTCCTCAAAAAACTATCCATAGAACTCCCTTATGACCCAGCAATAGCACTGCTAGGGATTTACCCAAGGATACAGAAGTGCTGATACATAGGAGCACATGTACCCCAGTGATCATAGCAGCACTGTCAACAATAGCCAAATCATGGAAAGAGCCTAAATGTCCATCACCTGATGAGTGGATCAAGAAGATGTGGTATATATACACAATGGAGTATTACATAACAATGCGAAAGAATCACATATGGCCATTTGTAGGAAAGTGGATAGACCTTGAGGGTGTCATGCTAAGCAAAATAAGTCAGGCAGAGAAGGACAGATACCATATGTTTGCACTCATAGCTCTAACAGGAGAACAGGAGAAACCTAATGGAGGACCAGGGGGAGGGGAAGAGGGAAAGAGAGTTGGGGAGAGAGAGGGATGCAAAACTTGAGAGACTACTGAATGCTGAAAATGAACTGAGGGTTGAAGGGGAAGGGGGAGAGGGGGAAAAGAGGTGGTGGTGATGGAGGAGGGCACTTGTGGGGAAGAGCACTGGATATTGTATGGAAACCAATTTGACAATAAACTATTTTTAAAAAAAATCTTCTCAATAGCTTCTGTAAGTCTGAATTCCACTTAACTTTTAGGCTCTCAGTGTGTAAAACCTCTTAATACCCTACCACATCCTTTTCTGTCTTTCACCTCAGCCAAATTAAGATCATGCCTTCTTCCTTCGAGGGCTCCACTGTTCACCGCCATCTGTTCTTGCATTACTTCTCTACTCTTTGAACTTCAAGAATACCTTTTTTAGAAGTAGTTTCATGTGCAAGGCTAAAGTGAGTATGAATATTATGTTTTCAATGGGTATTGTGGGATGGGGGTGGGGTAGGTGACACAGGTCAACAAAGTTAATCACTTTTTCACGGCAGCACTTTTCAATCTTTGATGTGCATTCTGAACCTCTGAGAGAGCAGTTTGATGAGCAACACTTCTCGAACTTATTTGACCACGGGACCCCTGTTGTCTAAGGGACTTTTGTTACATATTAAGAACCTGCTGGCATTCCTCAGTTCACAGTTTGGAAAACTTTGCTGTAGGAGGATGCTTCTAATTCCATCCCTCTCTTCTTCCATAAGTATGTATTGAATAAATGAATAAATATTGGCACAACAGGTCAGAGCTCTAAGAGAAAAGAAGTAGAAGCCAGGGGTCTATACCCTGTTCCTTTTAATCCTATGGTGTCTGATGTGTCAGGTTCTTCTAAGATGGTGTGAGCTGGGAGGTGGCCGGGACTTCCTGCAAGATCTAGTTTGAGGTACCAGTTGATGGCACCTGGCCATGGATTCAGAGGTCTTCTTCAAGCCTTTATGCCTAGATTGATTATAGATGCAGTTTCTCCTCTGGGCTTTCTGTCTTGGCTCTGAACTTGGTAGGGGTGGAAAAAAAGAGTACACAAGAAGGCAGAGAGTAGTATTTGTCAGGTACTTGCAATGTGCCATGTACTATATTTGGGTTATCTCCTTTCCTAGAGAAGCTCACAGTTTAGGAAACTCACAGGAAGGAAAAGACATAAAAATAAGTATAATTAATGCAGTATAATGTAACATACCACAAAACATAAGTCTGTATGAATGAAGAGCTTGCACCCTGGTTTCTTAAACATTGCCTCATTATTCTGCTGTGTCAGCATCTATAATTATTGGCATTTGACTCCCTATTTTATTGTGGAGTAAGCTTGAGACCAGACTGAGATAATGTCCACCCACCCTCATGTCTTATGTAGAAAAATATACAGATTTTTAGAAGTAGACATAATGGGCTGAATGTTGCTAAGAGGGTGGAGGGGAAAAGGTGCAGATAAATTACAGAAATCTTTTTATCTAATATTTCACATCGCTTCTTCTATTGATCAACAAATACAAAAATTGGCAAATTTGATTTTAAGATCTTCTTCCTTTGCTTCTGTATTTTATTAGAGAAAATTGACCTTAAAAATTAGGCAGCAAGTTCTAGGAAGATGAAGTAGATACATTTTTTCCTGTTCACCCTGCTAACTATAGCTAGAAACAGAGGTTAGTCAGACATTCTTAACTGAAGGAAAACTAAGGGAATTCGTCACTAGCCCACCTTCCTTAAAAGAAGGGCCAAACGAAGTTTGCTAAACAGAAAAGAAATGAAAACGAAGCACTCTTGGAATATTAGGAAGGAAGGGTGTGATAAGCAAAAATACTGCTAATACAATAACCTGTCTCTCTCCTATGGTGTTTTCTAGATGTTTTTGATGGTTGAAGCAAAACATTATTTAAACAATTAGCCACCCAGCCTGGTGTGGTTTTAAAGTATGTATTTAGAGGAAATATATAAGACAGTCTATTTATAGATAGGAGAGGGTAAATGGCTGTTATGGAGATGAGGCTTCTATATTTACTCAGCAGGTAAAATGGCAACAACAGTCATATTCAGAACCACACAAAATGGAAGTTTAAAAAATGTTCAGGGGGCCACCTGGGTGGCTCAGTTGGTTAGGCAGCCGACTTTGGCCCTGGTCATGATCTCATGGTTCATGGGTTCTGTACTGACAGCTCAGAGCCTGGAGCCTGCTTCAGATTCTGTGTCTTCCCCTCTGTCTCTACCTCGTCCTCCTCCTCCTCTCTCTCTCTCTCTCTCTCAAAATTAAATAAACATTTTTTTAAATGTTCATGAAACCCACAATCTCTTCCAGGACATAGAAATGGAGGAATGCTTTCCAATTCATTTTATGAAGCTAATATTGCCTTAATACTAAAACAAAGACAAATGGAAAGAAGGAAGGAAAGAGGAAGGAAGGAAGGAAGGAAGGAAGGAAGGAAGGAAGGAAGGAAGGAAGGAAGGATGGAAGGAAGGCGAAGAAAACTACAGACTAATATTTCTAATTTAGACACAAAAGTACAATAAATTACTACTGGGAGGGTACAGGGGTTCTCTCTGTGGTATTCTTTCTTTTATTTTTTTTTAATGTTTTTTACTTATTTTTGAGAGAAAGAGAGACAGCACAAGCAGGAGAGGGTCACAGAGAGAGGGAGACACAGAATCTGAAGCAGGCTCCAGGCTCTGAGCTGTCAGCACAGAGCCTGATGCGGGGCTCGAACCCACGAACCACGAGATAATGACCTGAGCCGAAGTCGGAGGCTCAACTGACTGAGCCACCCAGGCGCCCCTCTCTGTGGTATTCTTACAACTGCATGTGAATCTATAAGTATCTCAAAATAAAGAATTAATTTTAAAAAACAAGAGCAAAGGAATGGGTGAAGACAATCCTAGATTCCATCTGATATTAGTAGAGTTCCAAAACTGATTTATAGGTGATTACAAACCCAAGTTAATTTTGCTTCAGTAGATTTCTGAAGAGTTTACACCATCTAAATGGTTGAAGAACCCTTAGTATGCCACAGTTTCAGGGCTAGGAAATAGTGCTGTAATTGAAAACTAATATCAAATGCAAAGTTGATATTACTGTTCTTTTTTTGTTGTATTATTTATATATACTTTGGTATTAGCAAATGTTTTCATCTGTAGCAAAGTAATGTGCAATCTTTTGAAAAGGTATGGTTTTTGGAATAACCTTAGGAGTAAGTCAACATAAATGACCTAAAGCATAGTGACCCTATTCATTTCACCTCTAGCCTTGGCACCCTGTAGCCACTCCTGTCCACCTAACCATTCCCATAACCCACAAACAGCACAAGAATTACATTAGGCAATGTGACCTTGGGACTCTCAATGTGCCATTACTCTATGCTGACAGAAATGATAGGACACTGTTATTAGTAGCAAACTCTTCCCGACTGCTTCTCAAAGGTTTGCCAGGGTACCTTTGTAAGTCATCTCTGGTTTAAGAGGGTGTAAGGAAGTGTTCATTGGGAAAAAGAGAGCTGAATCAGTACTACCCTCATCTTCATTATCATATGAATTCTAATGTGCTGGGCCAAATTGGTTAGATGAATTTTATAATGAACAAAAGGAGACTGAAATCAAAAGCAAATTATTTTTTAGGAGAAAGCTAGGTCAAAAGTGAAGAGGGATTTTTGTTTTGGTTTTCATGATAGCACAGTTCATGAGTTCTAGCCCTATGTCAGGCTCTGGGCTGACAGCTCAGAAGCTGGAGGCTGCTTTGGATTCTGCGTCTCCTTCTCTCCCTGCCTCTTTCCCACTCATACTCTCTCTCTCTCTCTCTCTCTCTCTCTCTCTCTCTCTCTCTCTCTGTCTCTTTCTCTCTCTCTCTCTCTCTCTCTCAAAAAGAAATAAAACATTTAAAAATTTTTAAAAAGATTCATAAGGACAAAGTTCTTTTCTGGCTTATGCACTGATGTATCCTGACATTTGCTGTCACAAATGTTTCCTTAGTTCATTCTCTCTTCCACTATCTCAGATAATTTTCATTCCTTTTCTTTCCTCAAAATTCTATCATTCTTTTCCAATCTTTACCTTCTACTCATTTACTCTGTTTCTCATTTCACAGATAGAATCAAAGTATTCAGAAGGGAACTGCCATTGACATGACGTTTGCTTACTCATCAGAATGTACCCAACACTCTGTCTTCCCACCTGTTTCTCTAAATGAACCACCCATGCTCCTATTTCTGTTTGTATTTTTATAGTATAGAGCCCAACCCCCAAATAATGCTTTTCCTCCCAACATCAACTTTCCAGTTCTAGCTAGATCATTTCTATTGGCACATATGATGCTATTATTTTTTCATCTTAAAAAAAAAAAAAACCTCTCTTGACTCGACTTCTTCTGCCAACTACCATCACATTTTTCTCCTTTTCTTTGCAGCTAGTCTTCTTAAAAGAGTTGTTTTTATCACTTTCTCCATTTCCTGCCCTGCTCTATTTCCTTAAGCCCATTCTAATTAGAAGTTTGACTCATTCAGCCCAAATGTCCATCAATGACTGAATGGATAAAGAAGATGTATGTAGTATACATATACAATGGAGTATTACTTGGGAATCAAAAAGAATGAAACTTTGCCATTTGCAACTACACAGATGGAACTAGAGAGTATTATGCTAAGCGAAATTAGTCAGTCAGAGAAAGACAAATATCATATGATTTCACTCATTGTAGACTTTAAGATACAAAACAGATGAACATAAGGGAAGGGAAGCAAAAACAATATAAAAACAGGGAGCAGGACAAAACATAAGAGACTCTTAAATATGGAGAACAAACAGAGGGTTACTGGAGGGGCTGTGGGAGAAGAAATTGGTTAAATGCATAAGGGGCATTAAGGAATCTACTCCTGAAATCACTGTTGCACTATATGCTAACTAATTTGGATGTAAATTAAAAAAAATAATAAATAATAAATAAAAAGAAAAAAGTGTGACTCTTTCACACCACTAAGACTGCTCTTCTAAAGGTCACTCATAACCTCCACATTGCTAAATTGAAAGGTCAATTCTCTCTCTTGATCTTACTTGACAAATTTAGGCAAATGACAAGTTTATCATCCTCTTTTCCATAATACACTTTCTTTACGTGGATTCCAGGACACTACATATTTCTTGGGTTTTCTCATGCTTCACTGATTGATCACTCTTTCACAGTCTCCATTGTCTTCCTCTTCTTGCAACTTTAAAATATTTTTTAAATGTTTTTTAATTTATTTTTGAGAGAGAGTGCAAGCAGGGGAGGAGGGTCAGAGAGAGAGAGAGAGAGAGACACAGAATCTGAAGCAGGCTCCAGGCTCTGAGCTAGCTGTCAGCACAGAGCCCAATGCAGGGCTGGAACCCATGAACTGCGAGATCATGACCTGGTCTGCGGTTGGACGCCCAGCCGATTGAGCCACCCAGGCGCCCTTTCCTGCAACTTTTAAACTATCACTGGAGTGCTCCAAGCTTCCTTCTTGGACTTCTCTGTTTGTTCTCATTCCCTCTGTAATCTCAGTCAATCTCATGGCTTTAAATGCCACCCCTATCCAACAATTTCTAAATTATTACTTCTAGCCTAGGCCTCCCTCCTGAATTCCTGACTGAGATAAGTTGAGTGCATCTTTGATGTTTGATGGCCAACCCTGACTACTGATCCTTTCTCCAAGCTACCCCCTCCCCCACAACAGACTTCTTCTCACGTGGCAGCTCCAGCCTTCCCGTTGTTTAGCAAAAACAGTGGAGTCACCGTGCAGGCTCCTCTGTCTTCCATATCCCATACATGCTCAGAATGTCGAAGTATTTCCAGAATTTGACCACTTCGCTTTCTCCAGTTCTACCATCATGGTGCAGGCACTATCATCTCTCACCTGAATTACTACAATAGCTTCTTAACAATTTCTCTGCTGCTGTCATTTGCCCCCTCTTCTGCCTGTGTCCATTCTCAAAGTAGCAGCCAGAATGATTCTTCTGAAGCAAGTCAGATCACATCAGGTCATGTCTTCTTCTCACTACTCCCCAGAGGCCTCCAGTGCACTCAGAGCCTGCAATAGCTCACCCTCTTCATGTCCTCTCTGACCTCCCTTTCTGTTCATCTCCCTGCCTTCTTTCACCCCAAACACACTGGCTTCTTTGATGTTCCTCAAACAAGAGAGGCATAATTCTACCAACTAAGGAACTGGTCTTTCCCTCTGCCTCCAGTTTTCCTCCCCTGAATATTCACATGGCTAAAACCCTCACCTTCTACGAGGTGGAACCAAGCCTGGTCTCCTCTTTAAGAAATGCATCTCATATCCTCAGGACTCTGAGTTCTCATTACTTTGATTTTTATTCCTACATCATGTATCGCTTCTAGTATACCATATAATGTATAGACTTATTATCCCTGTTGTTTATTGTCACCTCAGTAGTATGTAAGACCCATATGAGTAAAGATGTTATTCACTGAGATATCCAGCGTTTGCTGTCCACACTTACTATGTGCCAGATGCCATGCTAGGCTGTGAGCATATAAAGAACATAGGGCATGGTTCCTGCCCCACAATGGACTGAGAATAAACAGGTACAAAAGTCATGCAAAAATATATCATGCATTATAAAGAACAGAGCCCATCACACACTTACATTAATTATCCCATTCAATTCCCAAAACAAGAAGCACACTTAAAGTAAGCACATCAGAAGCTATTCTCAATTTAAAGGTGTAGAAACTGGGTTTGCTAAAGAGTAGATGACTTTCCATGTGGCCAGGACACAATGGCATTAGGACTCCAACTGCCCCTTCAGTATCCCTGGGGAGGACAACTGCCAGCCAGGGGCCATGCCCATCTATATTTCTAACCTCCACAGCAATAGAAGGCTCATGAAATGTTATTGGATAGATCAATATTTTAAAGCTATAGCATAAAAGATTATGAAAAAGAGTTCCCTATAAGGAATAAAGGGAAGAACAAATGCTATCTACCAAAGTATTTTTAAAAATATATTTAATATGACAGTATGGAATATTTATATGATATAATAATAAATTTTAATGCTTTATTTTAAATATAAATTCATTTGCAACAGTTTTCCCTGAAGAGAATACAATGGACTTGGTTCCTTCTCCAGTTGACCTCTAGCTTGAAGAAAATATACTTTGTGGTCTCCTCCACTGCACTGTGTTTGTGGCTAACAGTCCTGACCTTTCATCTCTGAAAATGGCTACATACTATCTTTGACTACTGTGCTTGCATATGGTCACATTCCAACAGCACTGTTTCCAAACTCTTTGCCACCAGTACTTTGTAACTTCTGCCTAACTTTTCCATCTTCTTCTCAGTGTTTATTGATTGAGTTCTTCTTCAACTTTCTTTAAACTATGCCACACATTCTACTTTTCTCAAAAAACAAACAAACATGTTTTCATTGAGCTGGAGTCGGAGGCTTAACTGACCGAGCCACCCTGGTGCCCCAACTTCTGGTAGATCAAAAAAAGAGAATCCTAATGGTTACAGTAGACTAGATAAGAAGAAAAAGCATTTTGAGGAAAAAAACTTAAGTAAATTCACTTCTATCATTTACTTCGAGAATATGCCATAGAATCAGTCAAGCTGTCGCAGGTTCTTCGAGGCACACTCTGCCTAGCTCCAGGTATTGGGCAGAGTAGGAGGGAGGTAAGTAGTGATAAGCTATTGAAGAGCCTGCACCAACCAGAAAGTTTGCTGATGCCCTACTTTGTGTGGTGTGTCCTTCCTCATCAGCCTCTTCTTTCACCCATAAAACTAGTTTATTAGATGCTTCCTATGTGCTGGCCACTTGGCATATATTATACCTAATCCTAATAACACCTCTGTCTTATGGATTCAGGAGCTGAATCAAGAATTAAAGTGCTCTCCATAGGTCTAACAGGAAAACAGGAGAAACCTAATGGAGGACCAGGGGGAGGGGAAGAGGGAAAGAGAGTTGGGGAGAGAGAGGGATGCAAAACTTGAGACTATTGAATGTTGAAAATGAACTGAGGGTTGAAGGGGAAGGGGGAGGGGGGAAAAGAGGTGGTGGTGATGGAGGAGGGCACTTGTGGGGAAGAGCACTGGGTGTTGTATGGAAACCAATTTGACAATAAACTATTAAAAAAAAAAAAAGAATTAAAGTGCTCAAGGCCAGACAGCTAGTACATGGCAGAGGTGAGATTCATAACGGGGTCTACCCAACAACATCAGTTCCTGTTATAGCTTGCTCTGCTTTAAGGTTCTCTGGGAACCCAAGAAAGTCACAGGATGACTTTAGTACTAATAAGGCACAGCAGAAGGAGGGGGGGGGTGGAGAATCTTCCTACCTGATCAGGAAGAAGGCAGGCCATATTTGTGGAGCATACACTACATTTTAGACATCAGACTAGGTTTTTACCTTCTTAATTTACTTATTCTTCACAGTTACCTAGAAAGGGAGTTGTTTTATCCTCATTTTCCCTATGAGGAACTGAGGCCCAGAGAAGTGAGCAGTGTCCAAGGTCATATACAGCTTATAAGACGTGAAGCTCTGGGTTTGAATCTCACTGGCTTCGAAGCCTTAATAATGTATTGCTCCCTGTTTTAGACCCCTTTTTTTCAAAGATGTGTGGAGAAATTAATCAGAAGAGACAGTCCCCATACAGGAGACTCAAGTAGGTGCTAGGTGCAGAGACAATTTCGTATAGGGAGAAGTCTGAGATCAGAGTAGGGAGCAGGAGAGGCCACTGGAGACTGGATTTTCATCCCTCTGATGCAGCCTCAGGCAGGAATCAACCTCTCTAGCGGCTATTTATTCTTGTAAAAAAAAATATGCGGGTTTTAATTAAGTGATTTCTGACAGCCCTTCCAGCCCTAACGTTCTTTGTCTCTAAGTAGTAGAGGGCTTTCCTCTTCTCCAAGGAGCGTCCGTGGAATTGGGTGGGTTGTGTGCCCCCAGCACCAGACCTGGGGACGCTGAAGTGGGAAGCAGGTGTGGAGCTCTCTCTGGCCCCTCGACCGCCCTACATTGTTAAGGGTCCGAAAACAGCACCCACCCCCCGCGGGGGTGTAAACAGAAAACTGAGCACCGAGAGAGTATGACAGTCACTTTGGGGGGCTCAGGGGCCCTGCCAAGAGAGGCTCTCGGAGCACCCAGCACGGAGAGCACCAGGCTAATCCCGGGCTTATTGGCCGCAGCCGGCGCGGTCTGGCTGGGACTGGAGGCTCGCCCGGGTGGGCGGGGGCTGGGCCGGGCGCCCCCCGGCGACGAGGGCGGCACGCTGGGCCCCTCGCCCG
>NC_043701.1:74245261-74262521 GCF_006229205.1 Suricata suricatta | reverse complement strand
GTCAGGACCCCGCGCTCAGCCTGCGGCGGCGAGCCACGGGGACCGTGCGCGGGAGACCCGGCGGCGGCGCCTCTGCCCGGCTCGCACCCCGTGGTTGCGGGCGGTGGGGAGCTGGGCCGGGTGCCCCTGGACCTGAGGCTTTTGGTTTCTCCCCAGGTTGACATGGACCCAGAGGCGGGAAGGAACGGAACCGTCCGGTGCCCCGAGGGAGCGGAGGGCGACTTTGAACTGGGCAGTAGCAGGTACCTCGTCAGCACGCCAATAGCAGGGCCCAATTAGGCCTTGGAAAGGGGAGTGTGTTGCTGCCTTTGTTTTGGAGGCTTCTCTGGAGGGTCTCGTCCGAGATCCCGACTTTCCTCAAGGAGTGGCACACAAGCTCCTCTTGGAACAGGCTTAGGAAGAAGAAGAGGAGGCTGCCTTTCAAAGTGCCGCTTCCCCACTTTGTGCGGGGTGGTTCGATGAATATCTGTGTTGTATAACACTCCTTGCATTATAGAACTCAAAACTTTTACAGATAACTTTCCTAGACATTTCCTGGTATTTCGGGCATAGAGAGCATGAGATATCTGCTGTTAATGGTTGTGCTTTTTGAACAAGACTAATGAAGTACAAAAACAATAGCAGTAACAAGAAAAACCCTCCTCCCTGTTAATTCCTCTTCCTCCTTGTGGTATCCCCTCTCCCTGCTCCCCCCTCCCCTCCCGCTGTCCCCCCAGCACCTCCTTGATTCGTGTTTCTCCCTTTGGGGCAGTGAGGTGGGGAGGTGAGCAGCCTCATTCTTCTGTAACCTGAGCTTCCAAATCAATATTTGTTCACATACCAAGGGAAAACCTCAGCGCTTCGTTTGCTTGCCCCTCTTTCTCTCTGGTTCTCTGGGGCCCTTGTTAAGCGCACTTCACAGGCTTTAGTAGGGGCAGAAGCAAGCGACCAGTCAATGGTGTGTTGTCTTTGTTTCCTCTTTCAATGTGGGAAGAGTGAATTATTTTCGCCTTTAGCTTCAAATAGTTTCTGAGTCTGTAATGGTCTCTGAGTTCATGCCAGGCCACCCAAAACTAATTGACCTGTGTCATCAAGGGACAGATTTATCAGGTTCTATAGTGAGTCCTCAAGCTGCAAGGGGCCTGATTATCCAAATGAAAATACGCCTATCTGATGTTTAAACTAAAGAATTATTTTAGTCCGTAAACAACTTCATACAGTGATAGTGCTCTATTCCTTCCAAGTACTGTGGCATTCATTCATAGAAGATTTAGTTTGCCAAATAGAATTAGGAAACAGATGGATGGTATTATTTCTACTAGAAAAAAAATGTTGTTTTCATAAGCTGGCAATTTAGGCTGGGATTGACTGTGAATCTATAAATAGATGGCATTTTTTATGAAGGCTGTATTTATGTATTGTACCAGCTGGACATTTGATGAGTGTACAAAAGAGCTATCCCTGCAAAAGATGCAGTAATACCCTGACCCCACGGGAGGTCTCAGAAGTTCATGGCCTTGTATTGCAAACATGAGAAAACAGTTCTGAAGAGAAATACAGAAAGTTAATGGTGAGCTAGGAGTATAAGAATATGAAAGTAAAAGTTGAGACTAATTTTTATTAAAAAGAGACCAAAGCTTATTCGTTCAAAGGAAGTCAAGTGCACATTAGTTATTTAGGGCAAGTGGCAAGTTAGTCATATGCTAGTTTGTCATGCTGCTATATTTCCTATGGCACCTTCTTCAGAACATATTTAGTGGCAGATGTCTGTCTTTTGATTTAAATATGTGTTCTAAATAATTTGGGGTCAAGTCTTCCGAGCAAAACTTTATCACCTACCTACCTAAACTAATTAATAAATAATACGTGTGAAAACTAAGTAAGCTACAGCACATGTTCAAAGATAATAAATACTATGGAAATATTAGTCAATGCTATGGAAATTGGGAGTGCACAGAAAAAAATAGGTTGCAATTTTTAATAGGGTGGTTAAGATAGGTCTTATTGGGAAGCAGTATTTGAGGAAAGACTTGAAAGACATGAGAGGAGAGAGATGTATGGATGTCTGAGGGGACCACATTCCCGGCTGAGGGAACTGACAATATAAAGACCTGCTATGGGTACATGCTTGGTGTTTTAACAGAACAGTGACAGCAGAGAGGCCAGCTAGAAGCAAAGCAAACGAAAGTAGGAATAAGAAATATGGTCAGAGAGGTAATAAGGAAACAGATTATATAGGGGCCAAAATCTAATGTTAAGAATTTTGGCTTTTACTCTGAGATAAATGGGAGCCATTATAGACTTTTGAACAGAAGAATAGCACATGATTTGAATTTGTCAGTGATTAGTGTGGATGCTGTGTTGAGGGTAGACTGAAGTTGGTATTGTAATAGAGAGACTAAGCAGGCATTTTCCTGGGGCATTGAGATAGTAACAAAAGTGGTGAGTAGTGGTTGAATTCAAGATGTATTTTGAAAGTAGAGCCAACAGGATTTCCTGACACCACTCCCTACAGACCTTCAGAAGAGTAGACTGTATTATCTCTGGATCAATACTTATTTTTTTTTAGCAACAGAAGAATTTAATTACTTGGCAGATATTAACTTCTGTATTTTCTTTCTGTGGCTGACCTCTGCAAGGCAGGTAGGTAGCCATTTCTCATTTATCCAGATATCCTTGTAGTACCTTGGACAGTTACCTTTGCACTTGGTGATGGCCTTGCAGTGTTTGTTAAAGTAGATAATGTTGACAATTTGTGAATATCATTGTTTTGTATTTGAAAATATTATAATATTTGAATGTGATAATGACTCAAATGTATAGTCAGTTGACTGTAAAACCTTTGGTACCAGATTTAAATTTAAACAATTATATTTTTAAGACAGGCAGAGAAGGACAGATACCATATGGTTTCACTCATAGGTCTAACAGTAGAAACCTAACAGAGGACCATGGGGAGGGGAAGGGGGGAGAAAGAGTTAGGGAGAGGGAGGCAAATCATGAGAGACTCTTGAAAACTGAAAACAAACTGAGGGCTGAAGGGGGAGGGGGAAAGAGGAAGGGAGGAGATGGTCATGGAGGAGGGCACTTGTGGGGAAGAGCACTGGGTGTTATATGGAAACCAACTTGACAATAAATTATAAATTAATAAATAAAAATATATTAAAAAACATATTTTTTACAGCAAGCAAGACATGAAAAAAAAGAAGAATGTGAACTTGATTGGACCATTAACCTTGGTAAGCTGTGAATTATTAAATATGAATAATTCTTGTCTTCATTCAAATTTCATGTCTTGAATCAATAGTTATAGAGCCAGTAGTTTAAGATTGTCTTAGGTTGGCTTCTTATAGTCAGTGGACCACATTCTCAAGGTAGATGATAAAAGAGGTAGGGATAGGCTGGCTGTGACACAGCGCAGAGTCACAACTTGTACTCATAGCACCTTACAAACTAGCCAATTTCAGGGAAACGCATCTCTGCATCTGTTTTTCACACACACACACACACACACACACACACCACCACCACTGCCACCGCCACACAGTCCCACCAAATTTTGTTTAAACAAGATTGCATATAAAGAAAGTGATTGTTAAGTACAGAAATTTAGAAATAATTATGAAATCTATGTTTACATTTGGCTTCCCAGAAAATTGATTAAATGTGGAGTAATTATTTGAGGTTCTGATTATGTTTAATACAATTCTCAGTGCTTTTCTGCTGGCACATGTCAAGCCAGTATGTTTTTTGGAAGAAGTCTAATTAGTTTTTCATTTGTAATATGTCTCAGAGTGGTGGCCCAAGACAGTGTTTGCTTAGAGTAACTATGACGTGTTTCAAACCATGACAGCCATTACTCCATAGCAAAGAAGTTGACATCAAATGGCATGTCAACTGAAATCTCCAGTTTACTAAGTAAATGGATGAAAAGACACCAAAACCTCCTCAGTATCAGATGTTGCTGTACATTTCTCATGTCGCTGCACAGCCCCATTTTCTTCTCCCTGGTTCTTGTGATATTTTTGTTTAAAACTGTTAGTTTTTTTAAAAAAATTCAGTGCTTTAGAAAATAAATTGTTTATAAAATGGAGTTTGGTTTTAATGCACATATTTTAAATCTGCCTCCTACAGCAAATAAAGCACCACAAACCTTGAGGTAGAAATTTAGAGCATTTAGTTTGATCTTAAAAGCTAAAATTTAAACTAAATTGAAATATAATGTTTTCTGCCTCTGAATACATATTTGTCCTGAAAGAGATTCAGGAAAACTGTTAGAGGTTATAAAAAACTGTTTCTAACAAGAATTAGCAATTAATTTTTTTGTTGAAAATCACTTAAAACAAATCTAAGTTTACTTAGGATGTTACTGTGAAATTCTTACAGTTTTAAATTTAAGCTTAGAGACAATGAAATGTTCTTTAAGTAGTATAAGTATTTAAAATGATCCTCAATTTCATGTAACTGTTCACTAAAGAGAACATTACATGGCAACCCAATATTGTGCTTGTAACTGGCCAGTAGACCCAAGTGCTCTGTCTCTCTTCCCCGGGAGCCACTAAAATGAACCTTGGGAACACTAATCCCCATTGTAGCAATTTTAGGGACACTTCTGCATTTGATCTTGACTTTACCTGCTCTCCTTGTTCTTTTCCAAGCTCCACCAGACTTCTGAACCTTTGTCTCTTTCGGCACTCTTGCTTGCCCTGCGTGTTTGATGATGGAATTTGGCCTCCCCATGCTGAACTTCTGGAACTCTGTGAGAACAGTTTGCACACCCCTCCTCCTCACCAACTGTGTCTGACCTCACACTGCCCTGGCCTGTTGACCCTGTCTGATTCTGCTTCAGCTCTCAAAGACCCTACTCTGCCAAGCCTGACTCATCACTCATTCTCCTGATGACTGTGCCTCATCCCCAAAAGGGGGTGGGGTGATGGAAATGGGTAGAGAGAACAGATTAAGAAAGTCGTTGTAGGGAGATGCAAGGGACAGAGGGAAAGTAGAGAAATGGAAATATAAGCAAAGAAGGATGTAATCTATAAGGGAGAGAAAGAAAGAAGAAAACAGAGAGCCATAGAGCAATCAATCAAAAGTGGGAAGAAAAAGTGAGATTAGAGCTAAAGAGACAGTGAGAGACAAAATCTTTGGAGTATTAGGACATTGATTGGCTGATTAGTTCTTGGGTGTTGTGCATGTCACTGTGACAACTGATATCACCCTTCTAAGTGATAGTGCTAAGTACACTGTACATTAATAGTACTAAGTCCAAGAGGGTTGGTGTGACCCACCAAGTCTTTTATACCTCTTTCTAACCTCTTTCAGGATTATCTGAGCACTCCTATGCAGTTTCTAGGCATCTTGCTAATCTAAGCCTAAACACCCCCACTTCATCTGTACTCCCCAATTCTCTTCAGCGAATTTTACTTTATCCTTGCAGATTCTACAGGTAGCTCATCTCTTTAAGCAAGACCTCTCCAAAGTACACATATAGGCACTCCATAATGTTTGTTTTATTTCACTTCTGAGCTTCCTTTCAAAAGCTAACTTTAACTCCTTAAAGGAAACTTATCCATTTAACTCAGGGCATCTGTTTCCTCCTTCTTTGTAATTCTCCCTCTGAAATATTTTGAATGTTGTTTTAAAGGATGTGATATGTACATGCATGTGTGTGCACTTAATGTTTACTCCTCGCTGTTTTTAATTCACTAACCAAGGAACTTTGGAAGATCAAACAATATTTCCATTTAAATTATTTTAATGTTTTCTTATTTTTGAAAGAGAGAGAAAGTGTGCGTGCACACGCCAGTGAGTGGGGGAGGGGCAGAGAGAGAGGGAGACACAGAACCCGAAGCACCTCCTGGCTCTGTCAGCACAGAACCCGACACGGGGCTCGGACCCATAAACCATGAGATCATGGTCTCAGCTGAAGTCAGACACAACGAACTGAGCTACCCAGGCACCCCAAACAATGTTGCAACCATGCAACAAAATGAGATACCGATTAAGCAAAATCAGATTGATTTCTTCACGGAATACAAAATAAGTGGAATTATAAAATTAATCTATCAATAATTTGGATTGAAATCCTCCTTATTCCCTACTACATTTATCTGCAACTATTATAAAAGTACTGACCTTAAAGAAAACCCAAAGAACATATAGTTGTGGAGAAAGAAAGATTCTTTACTATGAGGCAATATTTTATTTCCCTTTTCTTTTCATTTTTTAGTTTCGATATTCTGACTGGCAGGATAAACTGTTGATGTCCCTGGGCACCATCATGGCCATAGCTCACGGATCAGGTCTCCCCCTCATGATGATAGTATTTGGGCAAATGACTGACAAATTTGTTGATATTGCAGGAAACTTCTCCTTTCCAGGTAAGCATTTCTCTGTTTTTTAAAAAAACATACATTGTATACATTGTATTCTAATTGGATGAAAGATTATAAGTTGATTTTGCTATTCCTCATCTACTTGTTTAATGGTTTGGATTTCTAGGTGACTCCAGATATCACTGAAGGAGTTATAAAATTCTTAGAAAATTCCTCAGATACACATTTAAATTTCAACAAACAGGTGTATTCTGTTTGACTTTTACTACAGAATAAAGAAATATATAGAAAGCTTTGCATCTAAATAAAGCAGGGCAGTCCCTTTACTTGAAGACTGTGGAACTATAATAGAGTGTGCCCCTCCTTTTGGTGATTACTGACAAAATTAAAAATACCTCAGGTAGTGCGGCATTACTTCTTAGCTATACTCGACTTGTAGCTCCGTTTCTGGTTTTCTTTTTCTTTTCTCTCCCTCTGCCCTTTTCATTAAAATTATATCCATTTTGTGTCCCTAATTTCTGGATCAACCAGACTGACTGGACCTTGATATAACACTTCCCTAAAGAGTGAATGGTTTCAATATGAAAATGATGTGTTTTGAAACTCAGGCAGAGGAGTATTAATGACTGAAGAGCCAAAGGAATCCCATAAGTCAATGTCATCTGTAAGAGGGACTTGGGCAACAGCTCTGGATTCAGGTTCCAATGGACAGAGTTATTTTCGTAGTAGCCAAATTGAACACAGGAAGGAAGATTTCAATGCTTTCTACCAAGCCTGATGGCTCAGCTCCTCCCACGAGAACCTTGTGGGCACTAGGCTGGAGAACATTGAGTGAAGCTTTATCGGTCCCCAGATGGTGGAATAGAGGGGAAAAAAACTGATAAAGGAAAGGTAACTTAACACAGCAAAGATATCTGAGAAAAAGTGGACCCTATTATTTAGATCAGTAAGAGTTTTCAGTGTTTACTGATTCGGGGCTACGTATTTGGTTAGCAGTGTAGAGATTAAGTGTAATTACCTAAGAGAATATGATTGCTTGATTCCTACAATAAGATCTGTTTACATAAATATTAATATCTTTTAGAAACCTAGTAAAAAAGCATCTTTTGAGTAATTAAATCTCTAAAAAAAACCCCCCACACTTTATTTATGCTCAAATACTTTTGTGTCTGAGAAGAACCTCTTTATCATAAAATAACAATAATAATGGTAATTTTTTATTGTATTTATTATGTGCTAGGTCCTATTCCACTTAACCATTATAAGAGCCATCCTTCACAGTAGGTAATACTATCCTCTGTGACATATGAGGAAACTGAGGCTTAGAGAGGATAAATAAGTTGTCCAAAATCATATGGCCTTTCTGCCATCCAAACAATGCTCAGGACCTAACTATATTCCCAATGTAAAAAAATTGTGGTTTTGGTTTGTTTGTTTGTTTGGTTTGGGAAACTTTTAAATGATTACTTTGTTTAACCAATGACCAAAACTTTAACACAAACATTGCGAAGGTAAAACTGGAACAAGATAGGATAGTTCAAATAGTCTTTAAGGAAATGAGGGGTAAGAATTTTCTACTTGTTTTCCTTTTATTTCTTAGCACATCATATAGATTATTATGCTTATTATTATGGCAGGATGATGCCCAGATTTGGACATATCAATCAAAAGTTGGTTTCAACTCAGGGTTGAAAATATAGATTAAAGGATGAATGGATAAATAAAATATTATATATATTATATATATTATATATATTTATGTTTTATATATATATATATATATATATATATGATGGATTACTATTCAGCCTTAAGAAGAAAGCAATCCTGACATGTGTTACACCATGGATAAATCTTGAGGATATTGTGCTAAGTGAAATAAGCCGGTCCCAAAAAAGACAAATACTGAATGACTCCACTTACATGAAGTAGTCAAATTCAAAGAAACAGAAAGTAGAATGGTTGCAGCCAGGGGCTGGAACAAGGGGCATATGGGGAGTTGACTATAGGGTTTCAGTTTTGCAAGATGAAAATGTTTTGGAAATTGTGCAATGGTATGAATATACTTAACACTACTGAGTCGTGTGACTATACTTAATGCCACTGAACTGTAAGGTTAAAAATGGTTCAGATGGTAAATTTTGTTATACATTTTATCTCAATTAAACTTTTTTTTAAATGAGCTTAAAATAATGCAGCACACTTGGCACAGATGAGTTAGTGTTTGGGCCAATTTTAATAATCCTGATTTTGGTTTTACCGACACCAGAATAATTCCACAATTTTCTTATTGGGAACAGTTTGTTTGTTTGTTACTTTTTCTAATTATGCAACCCAATAGCTTTGAAGCTGGCCATGGCAGATAGGTGCCAGTGCTATGCCCAGGGCCAAATTCAAGGTCTCTCTGGGAAATGACACAAGCAAGTCACTTACAAAGCTGTGATTGTGGAGTTGATAAACTCCCCAGAGTTGCCAGCATAGTTTCTGTAGCCGCCAGATGAAATGACCCTTAGTCTTCTATAGCCACATTTGTCACCAGGCCTATAGGCTGTCTTGGAAGATTTGCAATGGGACGTCCCTCACATGTTATTAACTTCCATTGTCCACTCTTCAGTAGTTATGAATATAATATTCTCATACCTCTTTGGAGTAAATGAAATCTTTAAATTTCATACTCAGGCTAAATCCAGAGTTCCCTGGTATGTTGGGAGTTGTAGCGTTTAGCAAAAATCATGGAGGTTGAGAGAAGATCAGGTACTTAGCTATACTTAGCCTTAGTTGAGCTCTTTTGCTCATTTCATAGAGATGATATTTATTTAAAGTCTATTCTTTAGAATTGCTGGGATTCTTGGACAGTCGGACTTAATGGGAGCCAATACGAAGGGAATGTGAGAAGAAAACAAGGCTTGAATTACAAGATTTGACAGTGAATGATTGTGAACAGAGCCCCTCCTGTCCACAGAATAAATCTAGTCCATGACAAAGCTTATTCCCTCACAAAGACTCAGTTGTGCAGAAACTGTGCACAGTCTGTGTCCAAAACCTTAAGGACAGAGTCATAGGAAACTTTTTTCATGCAGAGTATCAGGAACTTGATCTATGCTATGTCATATCTATGTGATTGTAATGACCTAGAAAATTCTGTTAAGCAATCAATATACCCCACACACCTTTGCACTGCTGCATGGTTGAGAGGAAAAGGCATTTTGGAGACCTGTTACCTTATCTAACTGCACATACTGCCTAAGTTGCCTGGATAAACACCAGCTCTTTGTTTTGTGCTGAATATTTCCATAAGATAAGAGAAGTTCTAGGCAGAGTGGAGGAAGGCAGACATTGGTTTGAGACTTAAACATGACAGTCAGAACTGTGTGCAATATCTCCCCTGTAATCCTTAAGATATACAGTTATTTAAGCCCTTTACTTACCAGCTGTATGACCTTGTGCAAGTTACTTAACCTCTATAATTCTTATTGTTTTCATCTTTAAATGTAATCATAGACTTACTGATAGGATTAAATGAGATGATTTATATAAAGCGTCTGGAACATAGTAAATGACCAATAAATATTGGGGAAAAGTGAAAAAATGAAACAGCCACTCTAAAATTCTGTTTCTTCATCCGTAAAATAGATATTATGGGAGCTCTCTAAAAGGAATAGGCAACTTTGAGAATTCCCCATTTCCTTGTTCTGGGAGGCATTCAGGCAGACCAGAGTGGGAGTCATCTATCTTAGCCCATTAGAATCAAGCAGGGCGGGGCTCTTGAGTGGCTCAGTTGGTTGAGCGTCCGTCTTTGGCCCAGGTCATGATCTCGCATTTGGTGAGTTTAAGCCCCACATCAGTCTGTCTGCTGTCACCACAGAGGCTGCTTCAGATTCTCTGTACTCCCTCTCTCTGCACCCCACTCTCAAAAATAAACATTTTGTTTTAAAAAGTATGAAGTGGGGATATTTCTTAGAAATGTGATGCTCTAGCCACAGCCAGAGGTTCCTATTTAACTGTTCTTGTGTGGAATCTATTTTTTTCAAGCTCTCCATGTGAGTCTAACAGGCAGATGGCATTGAGAACCCCCAACAGAAACTTGGAGATTGTTTGTGAGACTGAGATCCAGTAGGTAACATCTGAGAAGACCAGACCTAGGCCCTTTCAGATCTAGAATCCCATGAGGTTTCAGGGGACACATCAACACACATCTGCCTTACCTTAGTCTTTAGGCAGCGGAAACTCTCCTAGGAGCTCGTGGGGTTACTAACCCAGACCTAGGTTGCCATTCTCAGCTTCGACCCAGAGACCAGAGCATTTCAAATTTTGAATGTCCATAGACTCTTATTTCCTAAGAGGGAGGATCAGTCTGAGTTGTAATATGCTCGACTGGGAGAATTTAAACCTTTGAGGTAAGCACTGGAGAAGAGTAAAATTCACTTAAATTTTACCTGATTCTTGAGTTCTGGGGGAAGGCTAGCCCTATACACATATATGTGGTGTTTTCCCAAGGTTTAAGCAATGATTTCCACTAATGCCAAGCTTTAGGTAGCTTGTCTGCTTCTAATTCCAAATACAGTTCAAATTTGGCATCCCAAAGCTACCATATTTCAGAACCCAGGGAAGAGGTGCCTGGGTGGCTCAGTTGGTTAAGTGTCTGACTTTGGCTCAGGTCATGATCTCAAGGTTTGTGGATTTGAGCCCTATGTTGGGCTCTGTGCTAACAGCTTGAAGCCTATAACCTGCTTTGGACTCTGTGTTTCCCTCTCTCTGCCCCTCCCCCACTTGTGCTCTCTGTGTGTCTCCTTCTCTCAAAAATAAACATTTTAAAACATTAAAAAAAGAACCCAGAGAGGAAATGAGCACACACAACTGAACTGATAAAAAGTAGAAAAAGGTATGATTCCTTAAGGATCTGATAGCTAAGAAGAGCAGATTAATAAGCAGAAACATGTCCCAATGAACATCAGTAGAACTTACACAATATTGAGGGAGAAATTATGCCACAATCAGACTCACATGCCTGGTAATTGATCCTGACTGGTAATTGATTCTGACAGTAGTTTAAGTTTTAAATACATTTCAACCTTACCCCTCTTCGGAAGAAGGTTAGGAAGATATACACATGCAGAAAACATGAATATTGGATTATTTACACGTGATAAAGGAACAAAGACTAGTTTCTTTCCTGGGATCATGGTAAATGGGAAATGCCCTGGTATATTTTGTCCACAATGCCTTGGTGACGTTTTGTCCTATTATTTTTTTAGTGCAGTGGACATGGGCTGTTTCCTTTTTATTTTTTCACTTTGTAGTTTTCTTTTAATGTTTATTTATTTTTGAGAGAGAGAGAGTGAACAGGGGAGGGGCAGAGAGAGAGAGAGAGAGAGAGAAAGAATCCCAAGAAGGCTCTGCTTTGTCAGAGCAGAGCCTAGTGTGGGGCTCGATCCCACAAAACGTGAGATCATGACCGGAGCCAAAACCAAGAGTCAGATCCTTAACTGACTAAGCCACCCAGGTGCTCCTTTCACTTTGTGTTTTTTGAAAAGTGAAAATAAGTCCTAACCACATGAAACAATCAGTGGAGTATAAACTTAGGAGCTCTATGTATAGCACCAGGACTCTCTGCTGGCTGTGTGACTTTGGATAAGTGACTTTACCTATGTGTGTCTCAATTTCCTCATTTGTGAAAGGAGGATTCATAAAGAATTCATACCACATTGGATTGTAGTAAAAATAAAATGAATGAATACATGTAAAGTGTCCAGAACAAAGCCTGGTATTTAATAAATGCTCAGTACGTGCTTGTTATTATTAAAACAGAAATGGCACATTGATAGTTTTATCAAATTAGTTCAAATTAATAGGCAATATATTTCCTAACAATACTGCTTTAAAAATACCAGAATACAGTTCTGCCAGCAAGCAGGATGTAGAATGCAGGATGATAACTAATTGCCAGTGATCCAGTAACTCGTCTTTATTTTTTTTAAATTTTTTAAATTAAATGTTTTATTCATTTTTGAGAGAGAGAGAGAGAGAGAGAGAGAGAGCGAGAGCGTGAGCAGGGGAGGGTCAGAGAGAGAGGGAGACCCAGAATCTGAAGACAGGCTAGCTGTCAGCACAGAGCCTGATGCAGGGCTTGAACCCACAAACCATGAGATCATGACCTGAGCCAAAGTTGGACAATCAACCAACTGAGCCACCCAGGTGCCCCTAGTAACTTGTTTTTAAACAACTCAGTTATCTTCCTTGTCTCTAATTTCCCCTCCCTTACAATGGATGTAATTCAGCCTTTCTATTACTTACCACAAAAGGAAACATGTTAAGGGAAAACATACATATATTCAAATAAAATCAACAGAAACAATTATCTGTAAAGTACTTTTAGTCACTATATGAAAAAATGCCCCTTAAATTCTGTATTTTCTATTGAGACCATTTATTTTTTTCCTCCTCTGTCTTCTGTATCAGTTCCTCTCTGCTGCCTCTGGAAGCTACTTCGCTCAAGGCCCCAGATCGCAAGGATCGGGCTGCATCTGGGAAGGCTACCATTCCCCCTCTGGACCCTAGAGATGTCCTGCATCTAAACCCTTGGGCTTTTTACTTGAATAAAGTGAAAAGAATTCATTGAGGGTGAAAAGAAAAAAAGATATTTAAAACCTAGTAATTAATAGTTCAACCTTCAGAAATGTCTTATTTTGTTTTGTTTTCTTTTGTTTTTATTCAGTGAATTTTTCATTGTCAATGCTAAATCCAGGCAGAATTCTGGAAGAAGAAATGACTAGGTAATTGGCTGATATATACACACACACACATATATATAGTTGTGATATATAAATATAGGTACATGTATATATAAGTATTTATGATGTACTTGTTAAAAACTTTTATTTATTTTAAGAGAGAGTGAGAGACAGAAAGTGGGGGTGGGGCAGAGAGGGAGGGAGAGAATCCCAAGCAGGCTCTGCACTGTCAGAGCGCCAACTCAGGGCTCAAACTCACAAACCGTGAGATCATGACCTAAGTGGAAATCAAGAGTCAGATACTTAACTGACTAAGCCACCCAAGCACCCCTATGATGTACTTTTAAAACTATTTTATTTGAGAATAATGGAAAACTTACAGAGAATTATAAGAATATAGAATAAGTATCTGTCTGCTGTTTACCTTTTGTTATATTCTTTGACCTATTGTTACCATTTATTCCCACCCCCATCACCTCCACTATTTGAAGTAACTTGCATTCATCATCATGGCCCTTTATTCACAAAAACTTCAATATTCTCTTCATAAACACCACACAGTTATCAATGTCAGTAAATTTAATATCGATACAGTACTTTGATCTAACAGAAATCTCAAGAGCCTGTAACATAATGTTTGTATCTTTACTTATCAATCAGTGTTGCTGATTTAAATGAGCACATTTGTATGCTATTATAGGCCCAAAAAGTCTTTATCTGGAAATAGTTTATAAAATTACAAAAAAATATATACTTGAAAATATCAAAACTGAATTTGTTCTTTTTAAAGATACTAACTTTCCTGTAATTTAGTTAAGACTTCACTCAAAGTTAGTTTGAATTTAGGACATTTTTAGCATACTATTAAAAAATATTTTCGAATTCTGCCAAATAGGAAAAGCTTGTTTGGGGGAGTTCTTTCTATAAACAATATGAGAAAACTTACTCTAAGACCCACTTCACATGTGTGGTCTCTTTATTCCTATAACATGTAATCTGTGAATAGTAGGGAACTTTTTTAATACAATAAGATATGCAATCCTAGAATCTAAATAATGAAAGAAAAACCATGCCATATGTACACATTGTCAGTATCAGTTTTAAAATCATTAATGTCATTATTTTTGCAGTTAAACACAAAAAATTATGTCTCTTTGACTGATAGTTCAAATGGATAGATTTGCCATCACCCTCTTATAATTTAGGAAAAGAGAAAAGATTTAAAAAATTTTTTTTAATTTTTATTTTTGAGAAAGAGAGAAGAATACAAGCTGGGGAGGGGCAGAGAGAGGGAAACACAGGGTCCAAAGCAGAATCCAGGCTCTGAGCTGTCAGCACAGAGCCCAAAGCTGGGCTCAAACTCATGCCGTGAGATCATGAGCTGAGCCGAAGTCAGAGGTTTAACTGACTGAGCCACCCAGGCGCCCCAGAGAAAAGATTTTAATGTGTGTTTGTTATGATGTCCTACACAATCTGTGATTTCAAGAAACTTAATTGCCAATTCTAAAGTTTTTTCATGAAAGAGATGAAAAAAGGACAGTATTTAAAAGAAACTTTCTAATTATTTTCCAGGTATGCGTATTATTACTCAGGATTAGGTGCTGGAGTTCTTGTTGCTGCTTATATACAAGTTTCGTTTTGGACTCTGGCAGCCGGCCGGCAGATCAGGAAAATTAGGCAAGAGTTTTTTCACGCTATTCTACGACAAGAAATAGGCTGGTTTGACGTCAGTGACGCTACTGAACTCAATACACGATTAACAGAGTAAGTGTATCATTAATGTCAGACTTTTCACAATGAAATTAACCACTAACTGTGTAGACACTTGTCATGCCTAGATTTTAAATTTAATACAATTACTAGATAAAGCATTTAATATGTATTGGGACTAGATCATCCGATACCTCTTTCTAGCATTTACAGCCTGTGCCACAGTGCATTTTCCTTACGTTAGTTTGCTCTCCTCAGTGATAGAGTCGGCTAATTTGAAGACTGAATTCACATATTATTTCTCGGTGGCGCTCACCACAGGTCCTGACAGATATTACACATTCAATTTAGATGATTGAATGAAAAAGTAAATGTGTGAATGAAGTCACAGTGAGACTTTTCTTAGTAACTGTTGACTCTTCACTTATTAAATGAATACTTGAGGGGCTATTACAGTGCCAAGCACTGTTCTAGATGTTTATGATTATACTCGTGAGCAAGATGAAGCTCTCTGTCCTCTTGTTGCTTACTTTCCTGTGGAGGTTCAACTTTTTCTTACTGGAGCCCCTGGCACAAGTGTGGTGAACAAATGAAGTAAAAAAAGGAGGGAAGGCCAAGACATGTAGGACCTGGTTCAGCCTCACTAAGGCCTTCTCAGCTTTGACTCAGAGTGAAATGGGCAGCCATTGGACGCTTTTGATCTGAGGAGTAACTGTTCATATTTCCTTTTTCAAAGGATCACACTGGCTGCTGTATGGAGAATAGAGTGGGTTAAGAAGCGGGTTGAGGTAGAAGCAAGTGGCATGTCCCTGTTCCTGTTGCAATGCCCTTCCTAACTCCTGCTTTTAAACAAATTGACTCACCTGTTCAAAATGCTAATGCTTCCCAGCATCTACCTGAATGATATTAACTTTTCAGAGGCATGAACTGATCTGAAATTCTTCCTTTGCACAGTATTTAGGTGAGGAAAAATATTGTTCAAGAGGCTAAGACTGTGAAAGTGGCTTGCTGTAGTGTGAACAAGTTTTACCTGTCTGTGTGTTTATTAGATGTCTGCTTGAGTTTTCTGACCAAAGACCTCCTGCCTGTAACCACTTAGATGTGATCTTTTTTAGTGACGTCTCCAAAATCAGTGAAGGAATTGGTGACAAGGTTGGAATGTTCTTTCAAGCAGTAGCCACGTTTTTTTCAGGATTCATAGTAGGGTTCATTAGAGGATGGAAGCTCACCCTTGTGATAATGGCCATCAGCCCTATCCTGGGACTCTCTGCAGCTGTTTGGGCAAAGGTGTGTGAAACGGGGGCATTTTCATGTGGGTTAGGCCGTGCATACAAGAGTTATTTTTTAATACGCAGGATTCTGGTTGTTGTAGTTGTGCAGATCTGTGGTCCTTGTTGGTTGAAACCACAATGAAAAGCATGTTGTTAATGCTGTAATGAAGAAATATATTTTTAATGTGATTTAAAATGTCAGTTATTACCTCAATTACAGATTTTTCACACTGCCCTTATTTCTTTGAGTAAGTATTCTGTCATCATAGTTTGAACTACTTATATAGTTATGTCCTTATAAAGGAAACCGTTCTAACGTATAACATCCAGGAGCTCCTGGGTGGCTCATTTGGTTAAGCGTCCGGCTTCGGCTCAGGTCATGATCTCACGGCTCATGGGTTCAAGCCCTGCGTAGGGCTCTGTGCTGACAGCTCAGAGCCTGGAGCCTGCTTCAGATTCTGTGTCTCCCTCTCTCTCTGACCCTCTCCTGCTTGTGCTGCCTTTCTCTGTCTCTCTCTCAAAAATAAATAAAAAACATTAAAAAAAAATAAAACATAACATTCTTCCAAACCATTGCATGAATATGAGAAAATTAAAGTTCAGATTTGTTTTATATTTTTTGAACAGTTTTATTTATTATTGAGATACAGAGAGAGAGACAGAGCATGAGCATGGGAGGGGCAGAGAGAAGGGGAGACACAGAATCTGAAGCAGGCTCCAGGCTCTGAGCTGTCAGCACAGAACCTGATGCGGGGCTCAAACTGTGAGATCATGACCTGAGCCGAAGCCCAACGCTTAACCAACTGAGCCACCCAGGCGCCCCTGTTTTATTTATTTTTAAGTGTTACCTGTGATGGTACTCAGCCAGTCTTGCCTTGGAATAAAATGTATATAACCTGTTCTACTTTAGACAACACTGTAGAGCTGAGAAATTTTACTGACAACTTTTGCTTTTTTTGGAGGTTGATGATTTACCTAGTAACTTACTTGTATCCCTTTTATTTTGATATTTCCTTTACCTTTCTCCTGCAACATCTTGTTTAGCCATCTTAGAATACCCATAAGTAGATCTGGAAATATTGTATTCATAGTATGGTAAAAGCCTGGGATTGTAAGTAACTTGGTCTGTGAGTGCTCCACAAGATGACCAAACATTTCTAATAAATTTTAACTTGATAAACAAGTGATGTCTTGCAATATGAATAGTACTTGATGTTGAATGTCACATAATCAC
>NC_043701.1:74240432-74245161 GCF_006229205.1 Suricata suricatta | reverse complement strand
CTAGCACAAAGAACCCATTTCTATATTTTTTGTGGCTCATTCTTCTGTGGTATGTGTTTGCTGCTTTCCTTTTCTTAGTATTAATCCCTCCCCCACAAAATACAAGGACCCTTTACAGATACCTGCTGTTTAATGTCAGCCTCTAAGGCAGGGTTTTTACCCTTTTTATATTCCATGGGCTCCCTTGGCAGTCTGATGAAGCCTATGGACTCCCTTCTTAGAGTAATGATTTTAAATACCTAAGACAGAAATACATAGGATTACCAAGGAACCCAATTATAATGAAGTACAGTTTTCAAAATATTTTTAAATTGTGATGTAGTAAATATGTGCTTTCACTGTTAACATATTAATTAGAGCGAACCATATGCTCAATAAATACCGTAACTCTGAAGCAGTTACAGGTAAAAGTTACTTCAAGATATTTGTATCACTTGTAACATGATATAAAAATGGTCTGGGATTTCACCTGGCAACAAAGTCATAGTTATTGCTAATTCTACTGGGATTTGTTGCCTGCATTGATAATCCAAGGAAATGCTAAATTTCAGGTACAGGTCAGTGAAAATAATTACATAATTTTTTCCACATTCCACATCCCTTGACCATGGATCCCAGGCCAAGAACCCCTGCTCTAAAGGAACCTGACATACAAAACCAAAGTGCCAGATCAAAGCTCTCTGATAAAGGCTGGACTGCTTTTCTTTAATGTCCCCAACCAATTTTCGTTAAATAGCATGCCCTAATACAGTCAAAGTATGATTCTGTGAGGATTTATTTTGTTGTTGTTGTTTGTTGTTTTGTGTTGTTTTTGCCATTCTGTGGGACTCCTGGTACCTACAACTTTTTGAAAGAGAAATTCTCCAGAAATTCTCCAGGATTTAAAGCAAAAGTTTCCCTAATCCCCTCCATTTTGATTTTCTATTTTTCTGTTCCTTAAGCCCTCTTCAAAACCGCGATGTTCCTTTCTCTAATCTCTTCCTTTTTCTCTCTCACTGCTCCGTCCTGCACACAATAGCCCACACAGAGCACACTAACCCTCCCTCGGACCTCAGGATATGAGTGTAATCAGCACCGCTCCAGTAGCTGCTGTAAGCAAGCCACATCCCACCGCTGTCACTGGAGCCTGGGGTCACACGGGGCTCACCTGAATCTCCCTGGGCCCCGGGCCCCAGCCCCCCAAGACTAATCACAGTGCTGGAAGCAGCATGCTGGCTGTCTCCCCAGGGACCAGCTCTGCTAAATGAATGCGGTGCCTGGCACAGATGAAAACACCCTGGAAAGCTGGCTGCTTTAAGTAATTAAACAAAGAAACTTTTTGGTGGCAACTAATAAATTCTCAACATCTCATTTGGTTAAACTAAAAAAAAGTGGCATTTTTTTTTTGTTAGAAACACACTATTTTCATATAATATTTTCCTACAATCTCATTTATATGCATTGTGTTTTTTTCCTAATTTTAGGGAGCCAAAATTAGATTTTAGACACTTACTGTGTAGCATGGAAAGGCAGATTTAATTTAAACTCATGTAAAAAAAATTACAATTTAACAGACCTATGTAGACACTTATACCTTTGTATCACATCCTAGAAGTCAGTATTATGAATTGGATTTTTTTTTAATTTTTTAATGTTTATTTATTTTTGAGAGAGAGAGACAGGCAGAGTATGAGCATGGGAGGGACAGAGAGAGAGGGAGACACTGAATCTGAAGCAGACTCCAGGCTCTGAGCTGTCAGCACAGAACTGATGCGGGGCTTGAACTTACGAACCATGAGATCATGACCTGAGCAGAAGACAGACGCTTAACCGACTGAGCTACCTAGGCACCCCAGGAATTTGAATTGTAATTGCTACTCAAAAGTATAATAGAATGAGCAATATTTAGGAGATTAAATTCTAAAACAGTAATAGTAATAATCACAGGAATTGGAATTACCAGTTTGTGCCAGCACTGTCGTAACTACTTTCTAACACTACCTCTCAATATCATGATTATCTTGCAAGGTAGGCATTATTTATTCCATTTTACAAAAAGCATAACGAAAATCTAGAAAAATTCAGTTAAGAACCCATATCCTATGAGTAGTGACCACTTCATAACCTTGTTCCCTGCCTTGACAGTTGAAGATCAGCCTGACCAAAACACACACACACACACACACACACACACACACACACACACACAAGCAAAGGCCCAAGTTTAAGTACAAGAACGTGTAAAACTCCTCACCCTCACACAATGGGGCAATAGAAGGAGGTTTTCTCTTGCCTGGAGAAGAGAAACTGAGTTGTGTAAAGAGTCTCTTTTTGGCATTCTGAAAGGTATTTACATTTTGATGCCATTCTTGTTTTGGTTTCTCTTCTTTCACCTTTACGTTGGCTTATAATACTGGCCATGAAGGTGAAGGCGAAGCTCTTCCATACCCCGGGAGTGATGTGCAATTCTGGAACAACTACAGGAGACAGGGACCAAGGGAGATGAGTCACCGCCAAGAAAGAGAAGGTTCAGATGGGTTCTAGTCCTGGTTGACCCCGAACTGGTTCATTTCCCAGGAAGCTGGGTATCAGCAGGGGTTTCTTACTTTGATGGCTTTCTTCCTCAAACCTCTAACTGTACAGGAAGTGACTATGGCTCTGGTTGTGGATTGTTTTCTTGTTACAATATTTGCATCTCATTTTTGGTAGGTATGAGAAACATCTACAAAATGCCAAAAAGATTGGAATTAAAAAAGCCATTTCAGCAAGCATTTCCATGGGCATTGCCTTCCTATTAATATATGCATCATATGCGCTGGCCTTCTGGTATGGATCCACTCTAGTTATAACAAAAGAATATACTATTGGAAATGCAATGACAGTAAGTAGTTTTCCTAAATATTTGTGAAGAAACCAAAAGTATTGTTTATCCATCTACCTTTTGTTTTCTTTCATACTCCTTTTTTTCAAAGTATGAGTCAGGATTACAGGCTGCTTTCTTTTGGTGAGACTATGCTCTGTCATTTGGGGAGAGCCAGCCTTCTAGGATACACAAGGCACCATTATGAGTTGGGCCCAAAAAAGTGGCACATAGTTAGACCACTTGAGAAGCAAGGCAATCAAAATTGGATAAATTTATGAATGAACAAATATGGATTGGAGGCATCTTCTTTCTGCCATTCAGCTTCATCATGTAAGAAACTAAAAAGGGGTGCTTGGGTGGCTCAGTTGGTTGAGCGTCTGACTCTTGACTTCAGCTCAGGTCATGATCCTAGGGTTGTGGGACTGAGCTCCCTGTCGGGCTCTGCATGGGCGGCACAGGGCCTGGTTCAGATTCTCTCTCTCTCCCTCTCTCTCTGCCCCTCATGTTCTCTCCCACTCTCTCTCTGCCCCTCATATTCTCTCTCTCTCTCTCTCTCAAAATAAATAAAAAGAAACATTTTTTAAGAAAAGAAAGTAAACATTATTATAGATAGGTCATAGTATGAGAGGATGCTAAATTTATGTAATATAAAACATTAGCTATACAAAATATAAGATGGAAAGTTATTTTATTTTGTTTTTCAGGATAAACATAGCTTTTTTATGATTCTAAAAATAACATATACTATTTATACAAAGGATTATAATGCATAGTTTTTAAAATTATAAATTACTTAGAATTGCTTATAATCTATTAATCCATATATACCTAATGATAACTTTTGTTATCGATGTCCCAGATCATTTTGTATGTATATGTTTTCTCTTCCAAAATGGGGATTATGATCCAGATGATTTTTATAACCTTTTTATAACCTCTTTTATACTCAGGAATATTTTTTTATAAACCAGCAATATTTCGTGACCATCTTCACATGTCAATGATGATCAAAACATGTAACCATTCAAATAGCAATCTTTTAAAACCTACACTTTCCTTTGTTTCTAAACAGAGGACACGAAACACAAGTTGGCTATTTGGTGACAAATAAGAGCCACTATAAAAACTAATCATTTCAAAATGTTTTCTGGCTTTTTTCTTCAGATTCCTAGATGCTGAGCTTTCATAATTGTGGACTCTATTCTTTCTCATTTTGGTCTCCTTTCTGGTGGTCAGTTCGTAAGCTCTCCACTTTTTTCACTTTCTCATTTGCTAAATTTTGTGAAGAAGGAAGATAGAATCCTGACTCCTCTCTAGCCTGGTCTCCTCATTTATAGTATGTGGATGGTGACAACTCCCCAGCAGCGCTGGAGAGCGATAGTCATGATGTAGAGAACCCAGCAATACCCTCTTCATAAAAGGCAGGAGTTCTGGTGCATGAACTTTATAACATCTGTTTTGATAGAGGCTTTGCTTCCTTACTGGTCCTTACTGGTACTGCAGATGTGGATTGATATTTGAGGGATATTTGAATTCTGGGTATGTGACGTGTTATTTTAATGTCTTCAGAGAAAAGTCAGGCTATGTGTAGATGTTTCATCATGCCCAGAGAGAAAGGAGTAATTTCTCTACATGTATGTTTTCCTAATCATGTTAATAGTTTGGATTCCTGAATCTATATTCTTGGCTGTTCTATATTAATTTAAAGGGAAATGTGTTAGATTTTGTTTGCTATGATATAGAATAATTGCATAAAGGAATTAGTGCACACAGGTGTGATTTAGTGGTTTATAATATGTGAAATGTTACTTTTATTAAAAATCTTATCAAAATATGTATGGAAAATGCTATTTAAAAAATAAGAAATTCCTTGGGACCAAAATCCAT
>NC_043701.1:74239266-74240332 GCF_006229205.1 Suricata suricatta | reverse complement strand
GTGATTATGTGACATTCAACATCAAGTACTATTCATATTGCAAGACATCACTTGTTTATCAAGTTAAAATTTATTAGAAATGTTTGGTCATCTTGCGGAGCACTCACAGACCAAGTTACTTACAGTCCCAGGCTTTTACCATACTATGAATACAATATTTCCAGATCTACTTATGGGTATTCTAAGATGGCTAAACAAGATGTTGCAGGAGAAAGGTAAAGGAAAAATCAAAATAAAAGGGATACAAGTAAGTTACTAGGTAAATCATCAACCTCCAAAAAAAGCAAAAGTTGTCAGTAAAATTTCTCAGCTCTACAGTGTTGTCTGAAGTAGAACAGGTTATATACATTTTATTCCAAGGCAAGACTGGCTGAGTGCCACTTAACCATCACAGGTAACACTTAAAAATAAATAAAACAGGGGTGCCTGGGTGGCTCAGTTGGTTAAGCGTTGGGCTTCGGCTCAGGTCATGATCTCACAGTTTGAGCCCCGCATCAGGTTCTGTGCTGACAGCTCAGAGTCTGGAGCCTGCTTCAGATTCTGTGTCTCCCCCTCTCTCTGCCCCTCCCGTGTTCATGCTCTGTCTCTCTCTCTGTATCTCAATAATAAATAAAACTGTTCAAAAAATATAAAACAAATCTGAACTTTAATTTTCTTATATTCATGCAATGGTTTGGAAGAATGTTATGTTTTATATTTTTTTAATGTTTTTTATTTATTTTTGAGAGAGAGACAGAGAAAGGCAGCACAAGCAGGGGAGGGTCGGAGAGAGAGGGAGACACAGAATCTGAAGCAGGCTCCAGGCTCTGAGCTGTCAGCACAGAGCCCTACGCAGGGCTTGAACCCATGAGCGTGAGATCATGACCTGAGCCGAAGCCAGACACTTAACCAAATGAACCACCCAGGAGCTCCTGGATGTTATACGTTAGAACGGTTTCCTTTATAAGGACATAACTATATAAGTAGTTCAAACTATGATGACAGAATACTTACTCAAAGAAATAAGGGCAGTGTGAAAAATCTGTAATTGAGGTAATAACTGACATTTTAAATCACATTAAAAATA
>NC_043701.1:74213268-74239166 GCF_006229205.1 Suricata suricatta | reverse complement strand
GTGGCCCTGGTTGGGAACAGCGGCTGTGGGAAAAGCACGACGGTGCAGCTGCTGCAGAGGCTCTATGACCCTGATGAGGGTACGGTAAGTGGGAAGAACCAGGTTCTCCAAAGTGGGAAGCCGGGTACCAATTAGCCCTGTAAAAGTGTTTTTTTATTTGGTTTGGTTTTTAGCAACAAATTCGCATGCAAATCAATTTTAATAAAAAGGCAATAGACATGCAATACATCTAGATAATGCATTTAAACACTTGAACTGGTTTAACAAAAATATGCAAGATGATAAAAAGCTAAATGACACTGTCTTCTGTTCTCACTGAGCACTTCGTAACCAGGCATCCAGACCATTTAGACTGTTGTTTTCAAAGAATTTTGGGGTTTGGTCAAAAATATTTCATATTGCATTTTTTTGACAAGCTGATAATCAAAGTCTCCAGGGGAAAGTGGGATTGTCTCTTAAAAAACTTCTGGGACATGGGGGACATTAATAACTGAGGGTATATTTTTTGCCTGTTAAATTTTCTTATAAATTGAAACTTTAGGGGCGCCTGGATGGCTCAGTCAGTTAAGTGTCTGACTCTTGATTTCGGCTCAGGTCAGGATCTCGCGGTTTGTGAGTTCGAGCCCCACATTGCGCTCCCTGCTGACATTGTGAGCCTGCTTGGAATTCTCTCTCCCTCTTTCTCTGCCCCTGCCCCACTCATGCTCTCTCATTCTTTTTCTCTCTCTCTCTTAATAAAGAAATAAACTTAAAAAATATAAAATAAATTGAAACAAAAGATGCAAGACATATAGTCTTCACCCACATTTACTAATGATATTTTGACCCATTTATTTTATTGCCTTCTCTCTCTCCATATAACATATATATAACATATGCACATGCGTGCATGCACACACCCCCACACACAGGCATATTTTTTTCTGAACCTTTGAAACTAAGTTAAGACATCATGTCCCTTGCCTCTTCAATACTTCAAAATATATTTTCTAAGAAGGACATTCTCTTACATAACCACAAAACAGTTATCAAAATCAGTAGATTTAATTTTAACATACCACTAACCCACAGTATATATTCAGATTTCCTCAACTGTACCAACTTTAGGACATTGAGTTTACCTGATACTAAAATATAATTCAACAATTATGAAAACAGAAGATTACAAGTTACAAAGAAAAACAAAAAACATTAAAAGGCATTGAGATAGAATAGAGATGGCAGAAATGAATACAAAGTTTTAGGGTCCATGAATTATATATTTAATTAATAAAATACACATTTTGGGAAAATCTGATATTACTAAGGAGGAACATCATCTTTTTCTCATTTGCTAAAGCTAACTCTAAGTTGATTAAGTGTAATTTTTTTTTATTTTTAAAAAAGAGCCTTGTAAAATACTAACCATTAAAAATACACATTTGAAAAAAAATACACATTTGAAAATATCTTTAAAACTATTATTGGGATAGGGGCACCTGGCTGGCTCTGCTGGTGGAGCATGTGACTCTTGATCTCAGTGTCATGAGTTCATGCCCCACATTGGATGTAGACCCTAGTTAAAATTCAAAAAAAAAATTATTGGAGTAGTATATATATTTTAAATATACATGTCAATAGGAAAAAATCTTCAGAAAATTTATAACTCAGAGATATTAACTATTTACATCATGATTGAACAATTTTCTTACTACTCAAATAATAAATGTCCAGAGGTATAGTTCATTCATTTAATTTTTCCTTTAATTTCTCTTCTGTAAAAATTAGTAAAGCTTCAATAAAAGAAAGCAATAAATAGAAACATGATTTATGATATATATGGTAAAACTATCATATTTATATTTGAGAAATTAACATGGATCTACAGTAGGATATGAACATGAAAATCTTTTGAGAATAAATATGCATTTGTAAAAAGCTACAAGATATGTTCAGCCTCATTTATAAATATATACAAAACAAAGCAAATATAAGGTACTAGTTTGCATTTATTAAGTAGAAAAAGACAAATTAAAATGATAAAACTCAGAGCTAGTAAATATAAAAAAATACAGATATACTTATATATTTTTGCAGACACTGTAAATTATTAAACTCTTTTTAGAGTGTTGTTCATTCAGCCTTTATTCAGCAAATAATAAATGCCCAGCATATACCAGTCATTGCATAGGCAAGGAATTGTTATCAGGGAAAAAAATAAATCATATTCCTCAAACTGGTGTGAACTCTACTTTTCCTCTGATTCTTCTTCAGTGTTCCTTAAAAGAAGCCAAATGTCCAGCAGGTGGGAAATGTTAAAATAAGTTTTCATATATTACATAGAGTAAAACATCATAATGCCATCAAAATGATATGTACACTAAGTAAATAAGTGGATATTTTAATCAAATTTAAATAGTAGTAAGCAAAAAAAATATGCCAAAAATCTAGAACCTTCTGTTGCCTATGGAGAATAATCCAACCATGAAAAAACTGTGTGTATAAGATAATAAATATACTTTTTAAAAAATGTTTATTTTTGAGAGAGACAGATACAGAGCATGAGCATGAGCAGAGGAGGGGCAGAGAGAGAGAGGGAGACACAGAATCCAAAGTGGGCTCCAGGCGCCAAGCTGTCATCACAGAGCCTGACATAGGGCTCGAACTCAAAAACCACAAGATTATGACCGGGCCCAAAGTTGGACACTCAATGGACTGAGTTTTCCAGGCACCCCAATAAATATACTTTTTATTTTTATTTTTGCACATTGCTGTTTGTTTCTAATTCTCATTTCTAACCATTTCTAACTACCACAATACGTTAAATAAGTTAAGAAGTTAAATGTTAACTAAGACTTTTAGTAACAAATTAAAGAGTCTTGATATTTTGGGTGTCAGATGGATTTAAAGTATTTAATGGAAATGGAGCACCTGGTGGGCTCAGTCAGCTAAGCTCAGCTCAGGTCACGATTTTGGGGTTTGTGGGTTCAAGCCCTGAGTTGCGTTCTGTGTTGACAGCTTGGAGCCTGGAGCCTGTTTCAGATTCTGTGTCTCCCTCTCTCACTGACCCTCCCCTGGCACATTCTGTGTGTGTGTGTGTCTCTCTCTCTCTCCTTCTCAAAAATAAACACTAAAAAGAATTTTAAAAAATAAAGTATTTAATGGAAATATTTCTGTCTTTCAGATTAACATAGATGGGCAGGATATTAGGACCTTTAATGTAAGATACCTCAGGGAAATAATTGGAGTGGTGAGTCAGGAACCAGTGCTATTTTCTACCACAATTGCTGAGAATATTCGTTATGGCCGTGGAAATGTCACCATGGATGAGATAAAGAAAGCTGTTAAAGAAGCCAATGCCTATGACTTTATCATGAAACTACCACAGGTAAAGGCTGTTAATGTAATTAGAATGAAATGAAATTTCAGTTTTTCAGGACATTAGAATTTGACTTTGTGTGTCTGAGCCCTTTCTTCAAAGTTTAAGCTAATAATGTTTGAGATGCAAGGTTGTCCAGGTTGGCTTAGGCAAGTTATTCAGTTGGGGATATATGGACAGCCTGGTACATAAATCCTATAAAATTTTATTTGAAGTATATATAAGTAGATTTTTGCAATTCAGTATTCATTGATTTTATTATACTTTAGGGCCCATTAAATAATTAAAATGAAGCTTTGTGTTGCCTTCATGAATTTCTAGATTCCATAGCTTTTTCTATTTAAAATATGTCAGGAACTCCTCTCCCATGTTTTCTGTTGTAGAAATTTGACACCCTGGTTGGAGAGAGAGGGGCCCAGCTGAGTGGTGGACAGAAGCAGAGAATTGCCATCGCTCGGGCCCTGGTCCGCAACCCCAAGATCCTCCTGCTGGACGAGGCCACATCAGCCTTGGACTCTGAAAGTGAAGCAGAGGTGCAGGCGGCCCTGGATAAGGTCAGTCAACCCTGAGTACCTGAAAGGCCAGCAAACTGAAGCTTCATTGGAAATTCTTGCCAGTGCTTAGCGAGTCTAGATTGAAAAACATAAACATAAAAGCAACGAAGCTCTCTCCTGGGGCTTTATTGATTTCCCTTTTCTGTCAAGTCACACTGCGAAGAGAGGTAGATGGCCCATTAACTGGCAGGTCTATGCAACCAGCCACTTGGCTTCATTTACTTCCTGCACAGAGGCTATTGCTTTGATCAGAAAGTTGTTGTGTTAAAATGTATGGAGAAAAATCTTGTTACCTAGACACTGGTCCAGCTGAAAAATAGCTGAAAAACTTGCCTCATTTTGTAGGCACTAACATTCTCTTTATTCATGAAGGCAAAAGGAAGGCAATAGGAAATAAAGTTCAATTTGTATGTTCGTCTAAGCACATAAAGAAGCAACGCATTTGGAGGATGCTGAGCTCATGTGCCCAGCTCAGGGACTGTTAAATCTCTCACTATCGTTTCTAAAAGCTGAGGTTTCACAGGAAGAACCTTATGTTGGGACACTCTTGTGGTCAGTGTTGATATTATCTGTACTAACAACGTGGTATAATAACCAGAGTCAGCTGACACTCTATTAATGGGTTTCAAAACTATAAGTATTACAAATATGTTTGGTTTGAGAAAGTTTAATAATCAAATGTGCAGGCTACTGAACAGTTTCTATCCAAACAATTTTAGAGACAAACTGTAGGTATCTTATTTTCTCAGGAAAATTTCTACCTGAATCCTAAGTAAACACTGTATGTGCTTATAAACTGTAGTTAATCAATGCTTCCCAGTTTATCATTAATATTTTGGTTTATCTCATAATTTAATCTAATAATGATGAATGAGATCATAATCATTCCGCACAAATTCTTGCACTGAATTATATTGCTTTCATGTATGTTGTCTCAATATTAAGGAATTAAAATATATACATAGGAAACTGGTATTTGGTTGGCTAATCAGGCATGACTTAAAGCAGCAAATTATTTTTTAATGCATGTATTAAAACAAAAATTAACTTAAAAGGGCATTCATCTGTTGACATAGACTTTTTTCCGAAAAGTCAGGAGAAGAAAGATATTTATGGGGCAAAAAGTCCCAGTCAGCCCTAAAGCCCAGGTCCCAATAGTTTCTAGGATACAAATATTCAATATATTCATACTTTCTGTGCTAAAAGAACAGAATTATTGGACATGTAATTTTTTTTGTCGTATGGATACTTTAGAAAAATTGTAGTCTTACAGGTTTTTAATTCATAGTTGGACAGGTTACTTCATTCAGTTTTAACAATTTGTATTCTCTAGGATTATGGCCTACACTCCCCAGCTGATAAACTTTTAGGTTTTAAGAATAGCTGATAAATCACTCATAATTTTTGTACATCCCCATGAAAAGCCATTAGCAGCTTGGGAGGGGTCAAGAGCACAGGCTTTGGTGCTAGACAGACTGAGGTTGGAGTCCCTTTCTAGCTTCATGACCTTGGGCAAATTAACTAACCTCTCTAAGCCTGAGCTACTGCAGAAGTAATTAGGGAGAGGGCAAGAAGTAATGTCATAGGATGATTGAAAAGATGAAATGAGTACTACATGTAAAGTTATTAGAACATGCCTTGCACATGGGAAATACTTGATAATGTTAGCTGATGCTGTTATTATGGGGAATACCATTAGCATGATTATTATTTAGGTAATTTTTTTATTATTATTAATTTAGGTAATTACCAACTGGTGACCTATTGCTTCATAACAAACTATCCAAAATTCATACTTAAAACAGTAATTCTGTGGATTGACTGGGTGGATCTTCTGCTGTTTTCACCTGAGCATATGACTGCATTTACCTGGAAGGTTGGCTTAGCCAAAACAGGCCAAGATGGTCTTGCTCATGTGCTGGCTGTCAGCTGTGCATCTCATGTGGCTTCTCATACTCATACTAATACTCATGCAGTAGGCTAGCCTGGCTGCCTTACATGGCATTTTTGGGACATTGTACCCAGAGGCAGAAACTAGAAGACATCTGGAGGCTTATACTCCAGGACTTACACAGTGTCACTGGCATCATATTCTGTTCGTCACAGCAAAGGCAGCCCAGACTGAAGGAGGAAATAAATTCTACCTCTTTATGGGTGAGCTGTAAAGAATCTGTGATCATGTTAAATCTGCCACACTCTCTCCCACAATTATTTACACTTCTCCCATGTGCAAAATAAATTCACCTCTTCCCAATACCCTCAAAATTTTCATGCAGATCTGACCTCAGGTTCAAAGTCTAGTATCTGAAGATCTGTATGTAGTCCAGATATGGATGAGTTCTTCATGTTGACCTCATCTTGATCCAGAGATCGCTGAATGAAAGAGACAAGTTGTGTTCCACTCATACACCAATATGTAATGTTGATGCAGGGATACGATAATGGTAGTTGCTCTTTTCAAAAATTAGAACAGGAAGCATGTAGCAGCAGTTACTGGTCCATAGTAATTCTGACATGCAGTTGGGTACATGTAACCAAATACCCCACTGCTCGAAGGTAAAGGAACGGTCTCGATTAAAGCCCAATTTTATCCCCTACAGTAGTGGGGTCTTCTTGGTTTGGGCTCCAACCTCTGGGCTCTTAGATTCTCCCTCTGAGAGGTCTTTCCTTTTCAATAAAAAACTGCCTGTGTCTGCCACTGATTAGCTTTCTCAGTATGCTTTCTACCTGTAGAAACTTGGGACCTACCCGCCTCTTTATAGTTTGAATTTTCTCAGTCTCTTTCAGTCCAAGATGATGGATTCTCTTAGAAACTCAGTTTGCTTGGGATCTGACTTTGGTTCACTCAGGCCCCCAAAGCCACATCTATAATTTTTCTTTTTTCTAAAATAAGTCTCTCTCTCCTTTGGGCTGTGTGTGAAGCTGCCATAAGAAAACCCTTACTTAAGAGTCTTGTATAGATTTAGGTGTCTACTAGAATGTACCTTAAATCTTTCGGAGATTTGACTTTTGGCTTCATTTCCCCAGATGGTTAATGATACATTTTCCAACTAAGCAGGTACTAGGTCTTCTATGTTTCCTCTAAATTCACCTTGCAAACCAAATAGATCCTTCTTTAGCTCACCTTTCTCTTCCCATACCTTATAAAATACAGCCATTGGAATCCAGTTAGCACTTTCAACATTCTGTTTAGAGATCTCTGGAAACTTCTTAGCTAGAGGTACAAGTTCAATAGATAAAATAATTTTCTTTCAAGTTACAAGAGGAAACTTTCTTTTCCAATTATTGCAAGGGTACATAATTCAGGTAACCCTCGTTCCAGGCCCAAGTAGCAATTTCTTTACTTTTCTCTGGTCTTTACTAACAGTATGTCTTCTTCTTCTTTTTAATTTATTTTTGAGATAGAGACAAAGAGACAGAAAGAGACAGAGGTGAGTGGAGGAGGGGCAGAGAGAGAGAGGGAGACATAGAATCTGAAGACAGGCTCCAGGCTCTGAGTGGTCAGCACAGAGCCTGACATAGGTCCTGAACAATGAACTGAGGGATCATGACCTGAGCTGAAGTCAGACACTTAACCAACTGAGCCACCCAGGTGCCCCTTTACTAACAGCATTTCGGCATCAGTTGCTTTAAGACAAAACTTAGTGAAGTGGATGGTGTGGTTCTTCTGTTGGTTTTGCTAATCTCCCTCAAGCAGCTACTTCCAGCTCAGAGTCAGCTGGGCTGGAACATTCAAGATGGCCTCACCCTTGTGCTTGGCAATTAGTTGGTAATGGATGTTGCCTGAGGCAACTCAGTTCTCCCCAAGAAGCTTCTTATCTTCCAGTGGATTAGACGGGTTTCCTTTTACTATGGTTTCAAGGTAGCAAACACACAACTGTAAAGCCTTTTGAAGTCCAAGTTCTGGAAATTGCACAAGTGTTAATTTTTTCACATTCACTTTGTCAAAACAAGTCACAAGGCCTGCCTAGATTTGAGGAGATGGAGAAACAGACTTCCCCTCTGGATGGGAGTGCCTGCAAAGTGTTTGTGGCCATATTTAATGTACCATAGTTACTATGAATAGTTTATAATATACTTAATTGGCCCCATACTTTGCAAAATTACTAAGCTAATATGTTTTGCAGACAATAAATCATAGCTTTAACAGGGAAATCCTTCATCACTGCATCCCCTCAGTGATACAAGTCAGTCTGTTGGACCAGACATTCTGAGGTACAAACTACATTTGAACAACGAAAAGTTGAACTTTGTATTATCTTTCCTCTGAGGAGTGTAAGGATATAACACTACTTTATCTATTGTTATTCTTTCCTGATTACCTATCCTGTAAGAATAATTTCCTCCTGTGGATCCTTTCTCCATTTATCAGTACCTCATGTGTGGCACCACCTTATTGTAGTTATTTATTTATTTATGTGCCTTCTCTCTCTTGGAAAGAATAAATCCTCTAAGAAGCAGAATTACTGAGCTGTTCAGGTTTATATCTTTTTTTAAAAGTAAGCTCTATTCCAGGCTTGAACTCATGACCCTGAGATCAAGAATCACAGGCTCTACCAACAAAGCCAGCCAGGCACACCTGTGTTTATATCTTTTTAACACTTAATCACTACCTTGCACATAGACACTAAATAAATATTTACTGAATGGATTGATTACCATGATCCAGCTCACTGAAATCATACATGTCAACATAAAAAATTTAATGACTGCATCAGTTTTTGACTCAATCAATTGTGACTGTTTATCAAAACACACTATAGGTTTTTCAATATAAGGTCTTAAAGAATACAAATGAAGATTTATTGTTTTGATTTATTTAAAGAAAGCCAATAATCACAAGGTTTCATACCTACATGCCTTTCCAGCTCCAGGTGTTACCATACAGGAGGGACAAGAGAAAAATAAAAAATCGCCTACATGTGATTTTATCAAATGATTCCAAAGGTTTCATTTTATGTACCTCCCTCCACCTCTTTTTTTTCCCTCAGAAGTTCCAGAAAAGCTAATGGATCAGTAATCCCTTTGTTTGGGCCTGCCTTTTATCCCTGCAAATCCAGAATTAGCAGAAGGTCCAAATTTCTTAACAGTTGGTGTCCTTGAATCTTGGGTATTTATTTGCCAGTGTTTTGTCATCATTGGAACATCTGAGAGCTCTGAAAAGAAATCTCTTTGTGTCAAATCTCTATTCTGGCAAAAATTTCTTGGTCAAGGGTGACAGTTGCTAACTTTTAAATTCACCGATACATCCTTTGTTTCTCTTGCACACTAATCACAAGTCTGATTGTAATCTCTCTAGGTTTTTTATTTTTAGTATTTACATAGTATCAACCTATTATCTTAATGTTAACATAATCAGTTTGCAGTTTATATATCACTATTATTAGTATCATGAATATGATTAGAATGATCAAGTTATTTCTTACATACCTTATCACACATGGACCAAGCCATACAACTTTCACCTCAGTAAATATTTATCAGTGCCTCTTTAGGGCCTTTGTACTGAAAATCGGACAGTCTTAAATGTTGTCCAGTAGAGCAATGCTCTAGTCTCTGTCTTTTCCTATGGTTTAACTCTTTTATACTTATTTAAACACAGTTAAAAATGGTAATTTTAGTGTAAGGATGGAAAGAGAAAGACCACATTTTTTTTCCAAGAGGCCGCACAGTTGACTCAGTATCATTTATTGTATATTCTACCTTTCCCCTATTGATAGTGCCATATTCATCATACACTAATTCTTAAATGTTTTATGTCTATTTCTGGACTCTCTATTTTGTTTTACTGATCAAATTGCCTATTCATGTGATAGCTTCCCCTGGATTTTACTAATTTAATTGCTATAGCTTTTAATGGTGTAATATTTGGTGGAGATATTTCCCTCTCACTAACTTATTTTCCAGAATTTTCATGGCTGCTCCTTTTTTTTGAGATAAAATTCATATACCATGAGGTTTGTCCTTTTGCAATGTACAATTAAGTGGGTTTTAGCATATTCACTAGATTTTGCAACCATCACCATTATCTGATTGCTGCAGATTTTCATCACCCCCGGAGGAAATCTTGTGCCCATTGGCAGTCACTCTCCACTCCATAATCACCCCAGCCCTTGGTGACCACTAATCTACTTTCTGTCTCTATGGGTTTGCCTAATTTTGATATTTCCTATAAATGGAACCACCCAATGCATGGTCTTTTGTGACTTTTCATTCATTTAACATAACGTTTTCTTGCTTTTCCCAAATTTTTATTTAAATTCTAGTTAGTTAACATGTAGTATAATGTTGGTTTAAGGGGTAGAATTCAGTGAATTATCACTTACATACAACACCCAGTGCTCATCACAAGTGCCCTCCTTAATACATATCATCCACTTACTCCATCACTTCCCACCTCCCTTCATCAACCCTCAGTTTGTTCTGAATCATTGGACGTCTCTTATGATTTGCTTCCCTTTCTTTTTTTTTTCTTTTTTCCCTTTCCATATGTTCATCTGTTTTGTTTCCTAAATTCCAGATAGGAGTGAAATCAATGGTATTTTTCTTTTTCTGATTGACTTATTTCACTTAGCATAATGTACTCAAGCTCCATGCTCGTCATTGGTGGAGTAATATTTCATTGTCTATATACACCACATATTCTTTATCTATCCATCAGTCAATGGACACTTGGGCTCTTTCCATAGTTTGGCTATTGTTGATAATAGCATAAAGTCTTCATAGTTCATCCATTCTCAAACATGCATCAGAATGTCTTTCCGTTTTATGGTCCAGTAATATTCCATTGTATGAATGTACTTCATTTTGTTTATCCTTTGATCAACTGATGAACATGTGGATTGCTCTCACTTTTTGGCTATTATGAATCTAGGCTATCATTTTAATTTGTGCTTTTAGCTACTTTAAGGTGAATTAAGCTATACTCCGATAACCATCCTAATGATGTGATTTTATTGCCTCAGAATAGAAGTGGTCTTAAGAAAGTGTTATCCTAATAGAGTAAATGAGTATCAAAATGAATAACCTTTATTAAGGACATAACATGAATAATTTGATGAGCATTTTCCAGGGTTTAAAAGCCCACTGATAAACCCATCAAGGCAGCATGTGAGTTTACCAAACTACTTCCTGGGGTTTGTAGATTCTGGCAGAGGGCCAAACGGGGGCACTTGTTAAGAAGCAATTATTGGCCCCACTCTGGAGATAGTGATGCTGATGGTCTTTGAACTATAATTTAAACTGTCCTGATCTCGCCCTACATTTTCACCTACACTGCCTGCATGGAGCCCATCAGAATTACAATTGAAATCAGGCACTTCAAATGAAACCTTAGAGAAGAGCCCGGGAGAAGGCTGCATTTGGCAACAATTCCAACCTGTTGCTGCTGAAGTGCTAGTGCACCATATGACTGACAAGATGGGCTCCTCAGACAAGTATGAAAACCCTTGAGAAGGGTCAAGCCTTTCCTTGTTTCGCTTGGGTAAGCCTACACTGTGAGCTTCCAGAATTATCCATCCTCATACTGGAGAGGTTGGCCTCCTTTCTGGTCCAGAATTCAAGTGTCCCTTTGGCCTTTCATGGATAAGGATGCCTGTGAGCCCTAATCACACGGGGTAAGTTACTCTCATCAACCACAACACAGGCATCTAAATGCTTAACTCTGTGCTACTGACAGTACGTCGACATTGTAACCCTGCCGCACCATGTCTGCCCTTCTCCCTTTTAGGCCAGAGAAGGCCGGACCACCATTGTGATAGCCCATCGACTGTCTACAATCCGAAATGCAGATGTCATCGCCGGCTTTGAGGATGGTGTCATTGTGGAGCAAGGAAGCCACGGGGAGCTGATGAAGAAGGAAGGGGTGTACTTCAAACTTGTAAACATGCAGGTATGTGCTCCCCGCGATATTTTTTCTGCTTCTCGATACAGTATTCTTTATATTAGTACAATATCAGGCAGCTAATGCCGTGCTGAGAAATATAAAACTTTAGGGAGATACCTAAAATGTGCATCTGAGACTAATTCAGAATCAGTGAAAAAATCCTGCCTGGAAGAGAGAAAAGTGAGGGAGGAGGAAAATGTCAAAAAACATTTTGCATTTATTCGTCAGGATAGAGATCCGTAATAGCCTAGGGAATGTGTTCAAACTAGCATGTCTTTTCCACTGTAAGATTAGGGACTGTCAGAGAAGTGGCAGGAGTGAGAAGCCAATGCCAGGATCTCTAGCGGTAGGAGGAGGTCCTTTGTGATTTTAAAATGCTTCCTAGATGATCCAATAAAACCAAGGTAAAGGAAGTGAATAGTTTGGTCTTTAAAAAAAAATCATTCACTGTAGCTCCTACAAAAGGTAATAATGATAATTATTGGTTTGTATTACTATTGTATTGTCTTTACTTGTGCTACTTTGCAAAATAAATAACCTACCCATATTTTTCCCATAAACATGATTCTTAGATCAAAGCAAATGTATATACTTGTATAAATATAACTGTAATTTTGTTGGTTTTTTTCCTTAACATTTCAGATACAGATCATCCAGATAATAATACTAAATCTGGGGCACCTGGGAGGCTCACTTGGTTAAGCGTCTGACTCTTGATTTTGGCTCAGGTCATGATCTCTCCGTTCAAGAGATTGAGCCCAGCGTGGGACTCTGATGGCAGGGAGCCTGTTGGGGATTCTCTCTCTCTGCCCCTCCCCCACTAGCTCAAACTCTTTGTTTCTCTCTTTCTCTCTCAAAATAAGTAAATAAACAGTTAAAAAATACTAACTCTACCATGCAGGCTTATAAGGTTAAGAAATAAGCAACTGAATATACTAAAAAAAAAAAAAACAACACTTTAAAAGGGCTACTTGTATGGTATGTGAATTGTTTCCATAAAGCTGTTGTTTTCTAAAAAGAAGCACTCAACACAAAGTAGATGCATGATAAATAATGGTTACTGAAATTTACAAAGTACCTAAAGTGAAAATACCAAATGAAATGATGGAAAGTATTATAATCCTTGCCACAATTTGCCAGAAAATGTTTTCAGCAGAAGGAAAGTAATCATAGCATTTATACTAATTACCTCTCTTTGTAGGGCCTACCCATCACAGCATCTTTGTCATTTCCCTAGTTTAAAAAAGATGTATAATGTTTCTTTCATTCAGTTTTCGTTTTCATTGTATTAATGGGTACTAAGGCTGTGCGGTTTTGCCTGTGAAGACACCTTAGATCCTCAAATGAGGCGGCCACTTTCTCCCCTGGCTGGCCTGTGTCTGTGCCGCTGAAAGACCTTCCATTCCCACAGGCAATGAGACTGGGAGGCCGCCAAGGGGTAAGCTCTGACCTTTCTCTATTGTTATTCCATAACATTTTGTTCCTGGGAGAGGTCTTACAGTGAAAGATGGAATGCTGTCCTGTGATAAAAGAGGCCTGTCACCAACTACACAGTGGTTTCAGCAAATCATTCCGTTTTGGCGTCCTCGGTTGTTAAAGGAGCAGAGTGAGCACGGAGATGACCTATGTTTCCACCGGCTCTGGCATTCCGTGATCTGTGGTCCCTCTGAACTTCTCCGTCTTGGTACCCGCACAGTTCTCATTTCTGGTGTAGGCTTTACTTAACCAGTGATTTGCTGGTGCTTTTGCAGAACTGCAGGAAAGAGCTGCAGTGAGCCTGAAGGCTGACTAAATGCTCAAGCTGACGTGTTTCTTTTTCCTCCAGTTCCAAAACGCAACCTAGTGTCAACAAAACCTGGTCTGTCTTATGTTTTTAAGTAGAATAGTCACTGATTTTTCATTCGTTGGATTATTGGCTCTTAGTTGTTTCTTTTATTAAGAAAAAATTTTTAATGTTTATTTATTTTTGAGAGAGAGAGAGAGCATGAGCAGGGGAAAGTGAGAGAGAGAGAGAGGTAAACAAAGAACCCGAAGCTGAGCTGTCAGCACAGAGCCTGACATGGGTTCGAACCCATGAACCACAAGATGATGACCTGAGCCAAAGTTGGACACTTAACCGACTGGGCCACCAGGCGCCCCATTTGTTTCTTTTAAATGTATTTAAATTTTTTCCTGATTATAAATGTAATGCATTCTTATTTTTAAAAATCCAAACATGAAAAAAATTCAAACATGAGTATTTTTGAATCTTGAAAGACTCCCCGTAATCCAAACCCCTGTTGAGAATCACAAACAGCCATTAAGTATTTATTTTTTATCTTTTTTAGCCTAAAAGAGCCAGCAGGATTTACAGATTTTTTTTAACTTTCATGAGATTGAGCCTCTTTTCACATGTTCAGTGGCCATTGTGTTTTCTTCCATTAAACTATTCCTATTTTAGTTGGGGTATTCATGACATTCTTGTTGACTTCTAAGAACTCCTGTATGAAAAGGAAGTATGTCCCTGCATTTATTGGAAATATTGTTCCTGCTTTTTTATTTCAGGTTCACTATGTAGTTTGTTTAGCTACCATTAAAAATATTTAAAATTCTATATAGATATATTATCATTTTTTTCTCTTCATGTCTTCAGGATTTGGAGCTGTTCTTAGGATATTCACCATATTCTCTTTCATCATTTATTGTTTTATTTTTATAATTAAATATTTAAAACAGCTAAAGTATACTCAGGTGTAAGAAATAAGGGCTCATGGTTTTAAATATATACTTTTCATCACCTGGCAGAAAGTGGCCATCTTGACTTTGGAGCTGAGTGACCTCAGCACCCACCACATGAGGGCTTCAGGTAGGACACAGAAAAAATATTACAGGAGAGAGGAAGGGATTGTTGATTCGGTCATAGAAGGCTAAAATCATAATGGGCTTATTGGGAGAACTGTCTGTTGACCTGGACCCTTTGATAGCATGGAGATGACAAAAAGAGGAAAAGAAAAGGCATTCATGAGAGGTGGTCCAGTCTGACTTGCCATCAGCTAGACCTTGGGGGAGCCAGACTTGAGCATGTGGTGGGGAGCTGTGGGAGACTTTTGAGCTGGGATGTGATTTGAGCAGAACCACCCTTTAGAGAAATGAGTCTGGCAGCAGTGTGGATGGTAGTGAGGATGCAGGGACCAGTTAAGACCAAGGCTTTAGATTGGTTTGGGTTAGGGGAAGGTATAAAACAGTTCCACTTATAAGCAAGTGAGGAAGTCCCCGAAGCAGAACATACCACTGCAGTGTGGTTCCAGGCACATGGGTGGTATTTTGTCAGGTATGGAAAGCACAATTGGAAAGCTAGGGTCAGATTATATGTAGACCTCTAAGGCACTGGTCATAGGATCAGGTTAGGGGACAGGAACTGAAGAAGAGGAGCAAGAACAGGACAATACTATAATAACTCTCAGGCTCTGTGTAACCCATTAAGATGGGTGCTTGTACATGAAGGAGGCAAATGGAGAACCAGACTCGGACTCCAACAAGATTGGCTTAATGTTCTTCACCATGCATTGAACTAGAGGTCCTTAAATTACCTTTTCCTTGGCCCCTTTAAGGAGAGAATTGATCCCAGTGCAGACAATGAGGCTTAGCCTGCAAGTGAGGTCACTTGGGATGAGGTGAGTGTGAGCAGGGCAGAAGGAAGAAAATGATTACACTGAGCAAGTCAGAGAAACCAATTTAATTGCCTCCCAAGGGGAGTGACCAGCTTTTCCTTGTTTGTAGCTTTAAAAATGAGCCCTTGGTAATATTTCTATTTATTCTTTCCTTTGGTGGTGGTCACAACCTGTTCCCTGCATTCCTGCATGTTGACAGAACTCCTTTATACCCTCTGCATGATGAAAATTTTGCCTTTTAATTTTTGAGAAACACTTTTATACTCCAGTTTTTATATTGTTCAAATTGAATTTAACCTTTATGTCCTTTTTAACCTTTAACACACTGGTATGTGTTGAAACATTTTTTTTTGCAGTTTTTGAGCTAATCTTGATTGAAAAGCTGTTAGAGAACCTGAAAGTCATGACACATGGATTACTCACTGTGGCTCCATGGCTGTAAACGTGGAGGTTATCTCAATTTGGGGGACACACACGTGCACAACGTAACATTGTGTTCTTCTTTCAGACAGCGGGAAACCAGATGCAGTCAGAAGAATCTGATGTTGAACTAAGTAATGAAAAGGCTGCCATGGGAATGGCCCCCAATGGCTGGACATCTCGCATATTTAGGAATTCTACCCATAAAAGCCTTAGGAATTCACGAAAGTATCAGAAAGGCCTTGATGTGGAAACCAAAGAACTTGTAAGTTGCTTTTCACTTAAATTAAATATTTTGTGGTACAGTTTGGCCATTGAAATTCTTATCCTTGCAAGTATATTGCAGGCACAGAGGATTGCTACTGTGAATTATACCCTTCCTGGAAAAAAGGAAATTGCAATTTCTAAATGTATTGGACAATGAATTGAAATCAATTCCAATTAAAAGTGACTTCTGTTGGGGGAAAAAACAGATCCAGAAACACAGTCTTTGTGTCTAGATGCTTAAAATTAAAAGTGGATATTCTATTCATCTTTGAGATCCAGAGAGATAAAGCTAGTCTAAAGTAAAAGCCCCTGATATTTGCATTCTGTTAAGGGAGGATTCTCTCTCATGATCTGGGCTGAAAAAGCCAGAATAACATCAGTTTAAACAAATTAAGAGTTTGCGTTTTTCTTTCACATAAAAGAGCCTTAGTGGTGAGAAACCCAAGGCTAGCGTGGCCGTGGCTCTACAGTTCCCTCAGATTCAGGGTCCTCTCACCCTTATCTTCACTATCCTTGCCTGTGACTTCCCTCCGTGTGATCTAAAAGGGCCCCTGAAGCTCCTGCCATATCATCCACATTCCAAACAGCAGGAGGAAACAAAGAAATTTTCCAGAAGTTCCATACAATACTTTAACTTAGGTCATTGGCTGTAACTTTATCCCATGGCCATACTTTGCCTGAAGGAAGGGTAAAAAATGGAATCTTTTTACTGTTTGCATTGCCACTCTGAATTAGATTGGAGTTCTCTTACTACGAAGGGGAGAACGTCCAGAAAGAGCAAAATTGTATGTTAACACTTCTCACCTGAAGACCTGTGATATCATTAATTCAAGTCTACAGAAACTTTTGTAGTGGAGGGGGACTCCGTTCCAAGAAAAGATAATTTATTTCAAGAGATTGTTTGAAAACATATTACTCAATAAAGGTTGAGCTTATTTTAACTCTTGTGTTGGTCTTAAGAAACTAATTGTATCAAGAGTTCATTGCATCTATTTTTCTCTGCCCACAACATTACTTACTGCAGAAATGACAAGGACTCGTTTAGAGGTCTTAATCTTGATAGATTTATGGAAAGAGTAACAATTATACTATTGTGAAGTTGCATTTCCTGAATATAAACACCCCCATCTTTTGGCTATGGAAGTATCCAGTTTTTTCTCATTTGTCTTAAGAGCTATGTGGCTAAGTCTTCAGAGTCTGGTATTTCCAAGAGCATTTCCCTTGAAGGATTGCACAGAGAAAGGACAGCAGAAAACTCCAGTCAACAAGGTTGCCACAAGTACCATCAAAGAGGGTTTACAGTGCGCCCAAGGAGAGGGAGGAATTAAGTGTGATAAGAGGGACCTGGGGAGACCTGTTTGTGTGTTTTGAAGAGCAGTCTGAGCAAAGTCATTTATCAGGCTGGAGACCAGGACTTAGAGATAATGCTAACTATTGATGGGGGGGAAAGTAAAATATGATAGAAAATGGGTGGCTTGAAAAAAGAAAGCTAAGTAGAACCTACCCCTAAGTTCTCTGTTTCATAGAGGCCCAAACATTGGGCACCTGGGTGGCTCAGTCAGTTAAGTGCTGACTTCAGCTCAGGTCATGATCTCATGGTTTGTGGGTTTGAGCCCCGCGTCGGGCTCTGTGCTGGCAGCTTAGAGCCTGGAGCCTGCTTTGGATTCAGTGTCTCCCCCTCTCTCTGCCCCTTCCATACTTATGCTCTGTCTCTCAATAACAAATAAATGTTAAAAATATTTTTAAAATAAATAAAGGAGACTATTCTGATTCCAGAGGTAGTTGATATGACCTAAATCCTTCATGTTTGAGCAGACATTGAATTTGACATTTGCTGAGAATCTGATATGGGCCAGGTACTAGGATAGTTTCTAGGGATATAAAGACATAGTCTTTAATCTTAAAAAGGAAAAAAAAAAAAAAGCTAACAGAAAACAAGGCTTGGAAATAAATAAATGGGGAAAAAAATCCTGAACAAGCTAAGCTTTGAAATAGGAGAAGCCTGCCAAGGAACGGTGACTGAAAAAAAGGGGCATAACTAATTTGGTTTTGTGAGTTAGGAACAAGTCACGGGAAAAAGCTACACTAGACAGGGTTTGGGGGGTGAGGAGACCAGACCCAGGTTAATAATGGTATCCCACATTGATAAGGACATTTATCCATCTGTTTACGGGTATTCTCATTTGACCCCAATATCATCCCTGTGTTGAGTTGGGACAAAATTCTAGAGCATTTGGTGCCCAGGTCCTGCGTCTCCTCCCTCTGTTGGGCTGGTCACACCATGAAGACTGCTTCTTGAGTGAACAGCTCTCACTTACCTTATGTGATCAGTGGACATTGTTAACATTTTATAATAGTCTGTTTTATTCTCTAGTAGACTGGTCATTGTCTGCACCTAGTTTGCAAGTTCCTTGAGGCAATGCTGTGTCTTTGTCTATAAACTGTGGTGGTAACTGTTGTGTTATGACCAGTTTGTCCTGATGCATATATATTTGTGTGTGTATGTGTGTGTTCTAGGATGAAAATGTGCCACCAGTATCATTTCTGAAGGTCTTGAATCTGAATAAAACAGAATGGCCCTACTTCGTGGTGGGAATAGCATGTGCCATTGCCAATGGGGCACTTCAGCCGGCATTTTCAATCATGTTCTCAGAAATGCTAGCGGTAAGTTTGAAAACATCATGTAGTAGTTTGAATTAAATCTGCTCTCGGGGCGCCTGGATGCCTCAGTCAGTTAAGCGTCAACTCTCCATTTTGGCTCAAGTCGTGATCTCATGGTCTGTGAGTTCGAGCCCCACACGTTGATGGTGTGGAGCCTGCTTGGGATTCTCTCTGTCTGTCTCTCTCTCTATGCCCTTTCCCCACTTACCTGCTTTCTCTCTCTCTCTCTCTCTCAGTAAGCTTTAAAACAAATAAAAATTAATAAAAATTAAAAATCTGTTCCCTTGCCAATCTCACCATGGGGTCCATTTTGGAGTAAAGCAGTCTCTGAAAAAGTAAGCTGAAGTTTTTAATTGCTTTTTGAGGAAAGACATGAGGCAAAAGAAAAAGTAGCCTTTCAAACCATTCCAAGTTATGATATCAATGAAATTGTAAGTTATAAAATCACCAAATGAGGCATTTAATTAGCTCTCTTCATTGAGGTGAAGGGGGTGATTTCCTTCGCCCTTGAGGAGAGGAGTGCAGGCTCACAGGAAGGCTGGGAGGGGTGGGGCAAGGATGGGCTCAAGTCACAGGGCCAGGCGCTGGGCACAGACCGGTCTCGCCGCTGGCTGTGCACACTTGGGCTGTGTGCTGTCCCTTGCTGGTCCCCAGGTCCTTCATGTATAAAATAATCCTGCCTCACAGGAAGGCTGAGGATGGAAAGAAATGCTACAGAAACTATAAGGGGGACATTTAAATGTGTCTGCCTCAGAGTAAGTATTCAAAAAGTAATAGCAAGTACATTATGGTTTTAGCCATCCTTCCCAGGCCTGGGAAGTCTCAGAAAACTCAGATTATCCTATGTTTAACTTCCATCAGGGACAGTTATAGAAAGATATCAGGAACATCTAAGGCTCCATTAAACCCACCATTTATATAGTATAATCTTAGTCAACCCCTAACATTATTGGAGAAACTTTCTTGTTAAGATAAATGATTCCCCATCATGTTACAGGTTTATTGTACTTGTGACATTGGATGTTGGTCTACAATTAAGACCACAAGACAAAAAAGTAGCAAATTAGAAAGGACCCTCCAAATGTTTTAAAATTAGAAAATAAAGCAATGCCTGGCTCTCTTGCAATTCAAGAGCTGTGCGGACTGTAGTATTTATATTTTGGGTCCTCTTCTACATGCCAAATGCTGTCCTGGGCACCAGAGATAAAGTGGGAACTAAACCAAGCCCTGCCTATTAGGACAGACACAGAACATACAAACGAAACAGAAACACACAGTGTGTCAGGGGACAGCAAGTGCTTTAACGGCAGGACTGGACAACAGGGGGCTGGAAGCGGAGGTGCTATTTCACACTGGTTGGTCAGGAGCAGGCAGAGCCCCTCGGGAGCAGGGGTGCAGGGCTGGGGTCAGGCAGGAATGAGCTGGGGCAGAGGGGATGGCAGTGCAGAGGAAGAGGAACAAAATGTGCGACATAAACCACACGCAGTGTTTCTTCCCATGTCTGTTACCACATGATCCTCAAATTCCCAGAGGTGGGAAGTAGCATCCTGGTTCCCAGGGGGCTGCGGAGCGGGTGTGGGGAGTCCCTGTGTCACAGGTGCAGAGTCGCGGTCTGAGACGATGAAACGGCTTTGGAGGTGGGTAGTGGTGAAAGTTGCATGACAGGACACCGTGAATATACCTCGTGCCTCTGAATTATACACTTAAAAATGGTTATGATGGCAAATTTTTGTTACATATGTTTTATAATTTAAAACAAAACCCCACATGTTCAAAGCCCAGTTTTTAAACTGTAATGCTCAAGCCATTATGTATGGGAGGAGTGAAGAGGGTCATGTAATCCAAGTGGGCATTTTAAATGTTCCTCTGTAGGGATCCCTGGGTGGAGCGTCTGACTTCAGCCAGGTCATGGTCTCATGGTTCCTGAGTTTGAGCCCCACATCGGGCTCTGTGCTGACGGCTTAGAGCCTGGAGCCTGATTTGGATTCTGTGTCTCCCTCGCTTTCTGCCCCTCCCCCCCCCATGCTCGCTCGCTCTCTCTCTCTCTCTCTCTCTCTCTCTCTCATTCTCTCTCAAAAATGAATAAACATTGAAAATAATAATAGGGGCTCATGGGTGGTTCAGCATCCGACTTCGGCTCAGTTTGTGGGGTCAAGCCCCACGTTGGGCTCTGTGCTGACAGCTAGCACAGAGCCTGGAGCCTGTCTTGAGATTCTGTGTCTCCCTCTCTCTCTGACCCTCCCTGCTCACGCTGTCTCTCTCTCTCTCTCTCTTTCTCTCAAAAATAAATAAAAACATTAAAAATTTTAAAAAGAAATATAATAAATAAATGTTCTTTTGTAGGTTTTTGAACAAGGAGATGATGAAGTAAAGCAACGGAAATGCAACATGTTCTCATTGCTTTTTTTAGGTCTGGGAATTATTTCTTTTTTTACTTTCTTTTTTCAGGTAGGTACCTGTGATTTCATTTTCTAATCAAGTCTACATTCCATTTACGAATATAAACTATTAGTTAGATTTTATTATCTATTCATACACATTAATTATCAATTAAAACCTAATGGAACTTCAAATCTTATGTTGAAATGAATTGCAAACACAGTCGGTGAAGTTCTTTTAGAAGGCAGTGTCCTTACAGAAGGAATAGAGACTTGACTGTGTTCTAAATTATATTATGTCCCAGGTTTGCCCATAGCAGACATCCGTTACAAAGGAAAAAAGAGACTTGGATTCATAAAAGAGACTAAGTACCAGTTAAACCCATTATAAACTAGAAAAAAAAAATCAGTACACCAGTATATTCTTTTTTGCTATTACCTTTGGCACAGGATCAAGCAACTTCTCTGATCTTTTCCTCCTTAACAGATGAACTCTGTGTAAGAGCATACATTATACTGAACTTGTATATTGTAAAGCTGGCCAAAAGGAACTAGAAAGCCGTATTCTGTTTAGACTTTCCTACCTAGACTTTTATTAAATTTCTTTTGTCTCTGTAACTCAGCACCAATACACGCCATTAAGTCAGCAAAATGAGGTTTCCTAATCTTGCCCAGTATACTTGTCTTCTGTCACTGTTGAGCCAATGGTAAAAGTAAGCAAGCTTTGCCAGAGTCCAGCTCCAGCAGGTCCAAGGTCCCCTGAAGGAGAGACGGCGTCGGCACGAGAGAGTGATGAGAGAGCCACAAGTTTCCTGCTTGGTCACCAGGCTGGCATCTCTGTTCAGTCTGCTTTGGTGTCTTTTTTATTGATGAAGCAATAACATGACATCAGAAAATAGAAATTGTTTACAGTTTCTAACTCTTAGTGATAAGGTGCTTTAATCATCAAAGGTGTACAGAAACAAGTTTTACAGAAGTATTTTTGTAGAACTATTCCAATTTATTCTTGGCATCAGTCCCCAAGACTAAGAAAGTAACAAACCTATCTTATTTTGTACGGGTTGGTTTTTGGCCAATAATTATTACTTTGTTTCTAATTAACAAGTCATAACCAAGTCATGTAATGCACTTACAGTAAGGTTAAGTAAATTTTACAACCATGAGAATAACAAGATGTTTTTAGTAAAAACCAGGATAATACACATATTATTTAAGTTAGTAACGCTAAAACTAAAACATAGGTTAAATTGTATATAGATAGGCTGGGCGTTATTTTATCTAGCTCATTAACCACAAGAGAAAGAATGTTTGTTCACAAGTTACTAGAGAAAGCCCTTTTCTTGATGTAAGCATAATGGGGGCCCTGTGCATTGACCTTGCACCTGCGTTTCTAATTTTTTAACCATCCTCATAACTGAAGTCAGTACAAGGGAGGGTATTTGTGACTCCAATTAGCAAATGTATATGCAGCAACTTATGTCCGGTCCTTGTCTGTTTCTTATCACTAAGTTAGGCTCTTCTTCTCTGGGCCAGAGTTAATTGTAACTCTTGTGTTCTTAGCCCACCCTTATGTTTTGGGTCTGCAAGGCTCATTAGAAGAGACTTTTGTCAAATATTCATGATGTTTTGATCCAAAATCTCTTATGCAGGGACAGGAAAATGCCTTATGGGGTAGCTGTGTGGGGAATATCGCCCTGATTTGGAACACTGTAAGGCCTAATTAATAGCAACAGGCTTAATTTCACCTGAGCAGTAGTAGCAGAAGGAGATACCAGTTTCGCTCTCATGGCAGGAGCTGTGCAAACGTCTGCCATTTCCTTACTGTGACCGTGTCATCCACAAGGCTGATGAAACTCCCAACAAAGCTTTTCATTTGGAAATCATTGCCTTGCTGGTAGCAACGCAGTGATGCAGTCCAGCCCAGGCCCTGGTGTGTTAGGGAGTGGGGCTAGTTTTAGAAATGTATTTCAGAGGCCACAAGAACAGTGGGATAATGAATAGAACTGCAGTGCCCACATTGGCCTTGAGCACTGTGCTGGCCAAGGAAGGAGACCAGAGAAGCCCAGTCTTGGACTCCTGGGGCAAGCTCATCCCCAGGTGCTGATCATCAATCCTCCTGGCTTAATAAAGACTCGGACGTGTCCTGCCAGAGCACGTGTTTTCCCAGAGCAAGCTCTACATGCCTGCGCCAAGGCTCAGTGGGCCTGGAGGCTTTCACCCGTCCCGCTTGTGGACATCTGGGCTGCTCTTCAGTTTGAACATGGCGTAACTGAGAAAGAGGGAAATTTTCTGGCAAGTTGGCTTGGGGAGGAAGAATAGCCTAATTGTTCCCCCAATCTGAGAACAGGTAGAGCTGTGACAGAGAGCCAGCAAACGCGTGTGGAACTCGATACTACAGACCTCCTTCCCTCTACACTACACAAGACTATTTCAGCAGAGAATTTTGTTACTTCTGCTTTCAGAATGGTTTAAAGTATCAGGAACATACCAAAAGTTGTAATTCCATATGCTATTGTGCCTGCTGAGATGCCCTTGCAAGTTAGGAAAAGGAAAGACACTTAGAAGGTTTCAGAAGCCAGCGGCACCTAGGTAGCTCAGTTGGTTACACCTCTGACTGTTGATTTCAGCTCAGGCCATGATCTCACAGTTCATGGGTTCCAATCCCATGTCAGACTCCACACTGACAGTGCAGAACCTGCTTGGGATTCTCTCTCCCTCCCTCCCTCTCTCTCTCTCTCTCTCTCCCCTCTCTCCTGCCACTCCCCTACGCAGGTGTTCCCATGCCCTCTCTCTTTCAAGAATAAATAAAGAAATTATTAAAAAAATTTTTAAACAAATATTTCAGAAGCCAGAACTGGACATTTGTAAGGTTTTTGGTGTTAGGATTCTTTTGTAAGCTAATGATTGGGCAAGTACATGAATTTGAAATTGGGACTTGGAATTAGTGTTTGGTCATAGACTTTCGTTATCTGAATGTGGGTATATTTTTACACACATAATATAAAAATCAATGAGTATGTCCCCTTGGGTCAGAGTAATACTGATGATCAAAAGGAACAACAGCTTTTTTTTTTTTTTTTCCCCCAACCAGGGCTTCACTTTTGGGAAAGCTGGCGAGATCCTCACCACAAGGCTTCGGTTAATGGCTTTTAAAGCAATGCTAAGACAGGTAGGCATGCGCACTGGAGAATGCCTTCTGCTCAGATTTCTTTCATTCAAAGCCTCTTTCTGTTGTTTGGGCATGTGTAGTTCATGTCCATGCCCCCCCCCCCACGCCATTCATGCTTTCATGCAGGGACCGGTCAGGGCCCTACAAACTGTCCTGGTCTTTCAATATCCAAAGACTTTTGAGGAATTTCATGGGAGTATGCTTAATTTAGGTTGCAAAAAACTTATTTTGTGACCCTCTCTATCCACGTGGACACTGTATTTTTAAGGAGCTGTATCTCTTCTCTGGATTCTATGCAGGCCCATGCTAGGCATTTGAGACTCCAAAGTATCGTTACACAAAGGAGAAGGTGGTTGGTAGGAATCATGTGCCACAATTGACCATGCTAACTATACGTTTTCCCAACTGTTGGTAACGGGGTTTTGGTTTTGTCCTATTTGAGCTCTGTTTTCATATTAATTTACTTGTTAATTCACTTACTCATTAGCAACTACATGTCCATGTGCTGGTCACTGGGACTATAAAATGTGTTCTGTGTCCTCTTGCGAAGTCCACAGTCCAGTGCCGTACATGTGGGGAAATGTGCAAATATGAATTCTGTTTTTATAGAGGAGGCTGGAGAGGGCCAGAATATTACCCATGCCCTTGAAAGGAAGTGACTATATTCCTGTTCACAGAAGAGCCCATAGCAGGTGTCCTATTTAGAGCAGGTCTGAGTTTAGAAACCTCTTTTGCTGGGTTGTTTTGTGGGGAAGATTCTTTTCTATGAAACTAACATGCTATGATCAGTGCACACTGTAGTTAAAATTCTATCTAATGGACACTTTTTCAGTGCCTGGTTAAAGAAACCAAACCGAATAAACAGGGTGAGAAAGCAGGACTGATTTTCTCCTGCCCTGGATTTACAGGGGCTGTGTTGAGCCCCACTGCATCCCTTGTATGCAGGACACCCCCAGCAGGGAGGAGGTGTCTGCAGTGCGTGTCCGCAGGGAGGCGAGGACTGAGTGGTGAAGTAGGCCCACCTGTGCCCCCCACCTCAGGGGCAGCCAGCGGGGAGCACAGCTGCAGCTAGAGGAGCCCCACCCCAGCCCCGGCCCCCACATCAGCTGTGCCGTCCCGGCCACAGCAGGGCAGCCTGGGGTAGGGGGTCCTAATGGACCCCAAGAGTGCCTGTTCCTGGCAGGGACCGCGGCTCCACACCGCGAGTCATTCTCCCCTGACTCCAGGGCCACGTTACGTACGGGTGTTTCCAGTAGTGAAGGTTTTGGAGGTTTCATCTACTGTTATTAGCTCTTGAACTAATTTAAAGCTGTGTTATGTGCCACAGGACATGAGCTGGTTTGATGATCATAAAAACAGTACCGGTGCTCTTTCTACAAGACTTGCAACTGATGCCTCCCAGGTCCAAGGAGTATGTAGACTGCATTCTACTCTTTCTTTAATGTGGTTTTGAATACAAGGACAGCATAGCTGCATCGGTGATGCTGCTTTCAGCTGGAAGTAACAGAAAACTCAGACTAACCTAAACAATAAGGAGGAAGGCTGGACTTCAGGGT
>NC_043701.1:74159943-74213168 GCF_006229205.1 Suricata suricatta | reverse complement strand
GTGTATGTGTGGTTCTGTGTGTGCCTGTGCCGTGTGTGCGTGTGTGTGTGGTTCTGTATGTGTGTGTGCATGTGTGGTTCTGTGTGTGCCTGTGCCATGTGTGTATGTGTGGTTCTGTGTGTGCCTTTGCCGTGTGTGTGTGCATGTGTGGTTCTGTGTGTGCCTGTGCCCTCTGTGCGTGTGTGTGTGGTTCTGTGTGTGCCTGTGCCGTGTGTGTGTGCATGTGTGGTTCTGTGTGTGCCTGTGCCGTGTGTGTGTGCATGTGTGGTTCTGTGTGTGCCTGTGCCGTGTGTGCGTGTATGTGTGGTTCTGTGTGTGCCTGTGCCCTCTGTGTGTGTGTGTGGTTCTGTGTGTGCCTGTGCCGTGTGTGCGTGTGTGTGAGGCTTTCAGTCCTCCCAGATGGCTTCATCCTAACACTCTTTTCCTCATGGGGGTAAAATGGCTGCCAGCGGCAAACGTGAAGGTCCAGTGAGAGAGCACCCACCTGTACCTCCACCACCAAACAACCTCCTTCCGATAAATCTACTTAAGGCTAATGTGGGTCATCTGCCCAACACTCAGGGCTGCTTCTGGGGATGGCCGGACTCCCCTTGGCATAGACCCCAACCCGTGGAGCTGAGGGCTGTAACTGACACTTCCTGCTCCCACCTGCTGCAGCCCTCTGTTTCTGAGCCTACACCCTATGCCTTGTGATGGGTGGTCTGTAAGGACATGTACACTTCCTAACAGATGGTTTCCCCTCTTACACATTTGCAGCAAAGCGTTCTTCAAATGACCAGAGTACGTGGGGGGTTGTTTTTTCTCGCAATGTTGCCTTTGTGCAAAGGTGCGTGTGCCCCCACATCCTATCCCCAGAGCGGAGCAGCGGACGGCCTGGTTCTGTGAGGCTGAATCCACGCGGGCAGGACGGGAATGAGGACTGAGGGGCCTGAGCAAAACAAAAAAAGTGGGCAGAGCCTCATGAACTAGGCACAGGTGTCTTGGGTTTGCCGCAATGAAAGGGAGCAAATGTAAGGCAGACCCACAACCCCCTCCTCAGTCTGACCCGGAAGCCAGAGGCTGTAGCTTACGCATTTGCAGCCTAAAACACAGCACACTCTTTTCTTTTGCTCTTCCAGGCCACAGGGACTAGGTTGGCCTTGATTGCACAGAATACAGCTAACCTTGGAACTGGTATTATCATATCATTTATCTACGGTTGGCAATTGACCCTTTTGCTGTTATCAGTTGTTCCAATTATTGCTGTATCAGGAATTGTTGAAATGAAAATGTTGGCTGGAAATGCCAAAAGAGATAAAAAAGAACTGGAAACTGCTGGAAAGGTGGGTCAAATAAGGCTTCAGTTATGTAAGTATTGTTTTTAGACCTGTATTTGATTTATTCCAACATGTATGTTTTGATAATTAAATGTGCTTGCTACAACTGAATAACTGTCAAAACTGCATGAAATAGTTTACTCTAATAATAATGCCTATTATCTGACAGTGGGATCATTAATATAAGGCTCTTAGCCTGTAGAAAAGCACTTTATGTGTATTTGAGAATTTCTGAATATCCGAAGTCCCTTTTGCCTTTCACTTAATAATCCGATGCCATTGTTGAAATAAATATCACCCCTATTTTTCACATAAGGAGTCCTTAGGGCAGAGAGCATAAGTGAATTACTTAAGGTAGTGATTTTTCTGGTCCGTAAGAGAGCAGTCTTTTCTTCTTGGTTGTGATTTCTACAATTCAGGTGAGTAGCCACCAGGTGGCAGTAATGCTTTGATTTGTGCTTCCAACTCTCATGGCAACTGGGCAAACGTTTACTTGGGCCCCTTACTATGTACCAGTTACTGTGTTCATGCACCGACTCATTACATTCTTAGAGTAATTCTGTGAAACAGGTGCTAACGTTATCCCAATATTGTAAATGGGGAACTTGATTAACTAGGTGAAGACATGGCTGGGATTTACGTTCTGGTCTAATTTCAAAGCCCTTTACTATGTGGTCTCTGTATTGAAATGTATCTAACTCTACATAGAAACATTTTACTTACAAATATATGCTTTTAAATATTTAAATAGAGAGTATAGAAAGGAGTATTTTTACTTACATATGTAGATTTTATCCTTTGTAGAAAGATTAGGAGGTGAAACAGATAATGAACATAAACTGTGGTCTAGTTTCTACAGCACCGCACTTTACAAAGCCCTTTCAGTCATATTACTGCAATGGGCTTTCACTGTGGTTATGTGAGGTGAGGCAGATAATACGGCCACGTTACAGGGAAAAAAGTATTCAGAGGATCAGATGTATGTCATCTAAGGTATGAGATTAAAATTGCATCCAAGCATGTTTGCACTAAGCCAGTTATGTCCAATGAAACCATTTCCCTCGTAACCCACATCAGCTGGAGTTTACTGCCGTGTTGTGTCACCCTTGCGTCCCCCTCAGAATGCTTCATTCTGTCTGCACCCCGCATCCTCTCCTGGAGCCAGGGGTCTGCAGGGTGTTTCAACGGTTCTGGGACTTCGGAAGCCCTGGTGTCCAAAGTGCTTGGACATCCTCTTGGCTGCTGGGTGTGTATATTTTAAGATATCATTTCCTGGACTTGTGTTTGGCACAACTAACTGCTGAAAAAACTGTAGTTTTTATTTCCCTCCTCAAACGACGTTTCTTCCACATTTCAAAAGGGAAAACTGTCCGCAAACAGAATGAAGATCAAGTTTTCTTAGACTAGTTTCAGGAAAGAAAGCATCTTGCATCTGGTTAAGATGATAGTCTTCACTCTACTGTAAACTTGGCTAGTTACACTGAAAGGTCTCAGACTTTCGGCAGTAGGGCAGTTAGAAATGAGCTGATGGCAATGAAACAGAACCACTTGGATTATTAGTCATGGTCTTGCTAGTCGCTGTGTATAAGGGAGAAGATCCCCAGCTTCTCTGGTCCTCACTTTATACTTGAATGAGATGAGAAATTTTATCTGATAATGTCCCTTCATTCCCAGCTAATACTCTGATTCTAGGAACCAGAGAATAACTCAGAGTGGCCAGTCTGAAATTAATTTTAATAGCCACTTTCACCTAATAAGGTTTTGTTTTTTACTGTAACATGAGAGGAGCACCAGGGGGCTCAGTCCATTGAGCATCTGGCTCTTTCTTTCCGGGCAGGTCATGATCTCACGGCTGTGGGATTGAGCCCCGCGTCAGGCTTCACACTCAACACAGAGCCTGCTTCTCTTTCCCTCTCCCTCTGCCCCCCTCTCTCTCAAAAAAAATAATAATGTAAGTGTGTTTGTATAATATATTTATAATGTGAGAAACTAGAAATTTTAAATGTTGTTAGCAATCAGTCATAATTCAATTTTGTTTACTCAGTCAACTCTTGATTTAACACAGAATAAGGGTTAGAAAGAAGGTCCTGAAACACCCTCCCCCCGCCCCGGCCCCATCACAGATTTTTGGTGGTGTGTTGTTTTGTTGTTTTTCCAAAAAAAAAAAAAAAAGCACTTACTAACCGGGGTGCAGATTAATCATGGTTAAAGTACATCAGGATTTGGGATCCACTTCCATTTTCATTTTTCAGAAAGGGCTTGGTGATGAGGATGTTGACTTCTTGGCTGGTCAGGAGGTGGGGAGAGGCTGCATCTAACCCCCTCAACACAGACCCTGCCTAATGACTGAAATTATAGCCTAGCTCGTGACCAGAAGATCAAGAGTTGAGTGTGAAGTCATTAGCAACTAGCTTCTCCTTGTGTAAACTACAAAGCAGGGGAAACAGTAAGCATAATGTGTTAGGAATGTGGACTTGGCATCAGGTAGTCTGACAGGGAATCCTTGCTGATTGATTAACTCTAGAGTTTCAGTGAGTTATTAACTTCTCTGTGCCTCCGTTTCTGCATCTAGGAAAGTAGGAGCTATCTAACTCACAGGGTGATGTGAGGCTAAGCGGCAGCATGTCAGTTAAGTAACACCTGGCACATACTTAACACTCACAAAGCAAGTATTCTCTAGTCTGGCTATCCTTACCATTACATGTTTCATTTCTAACTAAAAATAAAAGGTTATTCAGCCTAAAGTATCAAATATCTTGCCTTCATCTGGTTTCAGAAAACTGAGGTAAAAGTCTTAAAGCGGATCAAACAAAAACGTAAAGTCTTGGGCTCTGTGTTAATAGTTGAGATGAGTCAACTGCAGAACTATGCCTGATTTATTTATTTTTAAGTGTTTATTTTTGAGAGAGAGAAAGTGGGAGGAGGAGGGGCATGAGAGAGAGGGAGACAGAGGATCCAAAGCAGGCTCTGCACTGACAGCAGAGAGCCTGATATAGGGCTCAAACTCATGAACTGTGAGATCATGACCTGAGTCCAAGTCGGACACTTAACTGAGCCATCCGGGGGCCCCAGGAACTATGCTTTAAACTAAGTCACAGACCATTAACATTAATCAAAGGTGATTTGGCCGTAAAAGTCAAAAAACTGCTCCAACTGGTTTGGATAAAAAGGGTTTTGAGATAAAGACACAGAAGTGTAGGGAGTACAGATGGATTGTATTGCTGTGAAATCACCAGTGGGCTCTCGTAGAGCTGCATGCTCCGCTGTGTCTCTTTGCACCTTTGTTCCACTCGTCCCCTGCTGAATAATCACGCCAGCTTCCTCCACATATCCAGAGTGGCTCCCCACATGGAGACCTTCGTCGCTGAATCCACAGGACCTCCCTGGCCAAGCACTGGCCTCCAATTCCAGGGGTCTGTCCCTAGTTTAAGGGGGGACTTAAGGCAGAGTCATGGTCTACAATTGGGATCTTCGGTCCAGTTGTGAGCCACTAGTTTCTCTAAGTAGGGATATGTGCTTGGAGGAAGTGACCGGCCCCTTCAGTGAGCCCTTAGAAATTCCCAGGCATAATGCTAGGACTCTCTCTTTTAGGGCCTTACCCTGTTAAGAAAGCAAAGCCTCAAAAGGCTGTGAAGTGACTGACTGATGGCAGGCTGGGAATAAAACCCGGTTTCTGGTATCCAGACCACCATGTTTGCTCTAAGCTTGTCAGTCTCCCTGGGCATTTGAAGACTTGCCCAACATGTTTGGTACAACCAGATTTGCTTTTAAGGTGCCCAGTTTTTTTCCTAGAGTTCATCTTGAAGAACACATTATGCCATTGCTTTCAAAACTGAAGAAATTAAAAACTTGTCAACATAACCTTCAGGATTCTGACAGAGCCCAAAAGTGTATATTTTTCATTATCCAGAAATGAAAGCCCCACTTCTCATCAAGATATGTTGTATGTTACAGATTGCAACGGAAGCAATAGAAAATATTAGGACTGTTGTGTCCTTAACCCAGGAAAGAAAATTTGAGTCGATGTACGTTGAAAAGTTGTACGGAGCTTACAGGTAATGAGCATATATGATTGTTGCTAAGAGACTAGTGCCTTCCTGAGGCTTAATTATTGTTCTCAAAAGATAATAAAAATTCTTCTCAAGCAATAGGACTTGCCTTCTGTGATTATAGCCTCATCAAAAGGATGATATCTTCCCAGTATTTCACTAAAATTAAATAGCTTTTTGATTGGGCTGCAGGATTGGATTTTTAGATCCTCTTGTAGAAAAAGTAGGTGGGTTCTCCATGACCTAGAAGGCACAGAGGACTGTGCAGGCAACCCTAACACCCAGTGTGGGCGTTCAAGGATAAATATTATATTAGGGAATTCCTCCAACTTTTATTTTCTTGGACCTGTGTAGACTGAACTAACGATGAGACCTAGCTGGTTAGATTCTGCCATTGGCTTTCTGAATGAGGACCAGGTGGAACCCACTCTGAAAACACACGTCTCCTGTTTCACTGGTTCTTACTCCAGCCGTTTAAGAAACTCAGTGTCACTATTTGCCACTGGTTTCCAACCAGGCAGGGCTGATTTTCGCAAATGAATATATTTTAACCCTAACAAAAACAAAAACCACTTACAGTACAACTTTGTAGACTAGAACAATAGTTTGAATGCTTATAAATGTGAAAAGGGAGAATTGAAATGCTCATTTTATTCTGTCTCCTTAGTTATGTACACTTCATGAAGTAATTTTTCTTTCCATTTGATGTTTCACATATACATATATGTGCCATTACCTAAGACTTCTGGTTAATTTGAACTTCAAGGGAATTAAGGAAGAGCTCATTTTTAATTTGATTATAAAGATTGAATAGCATTGTAAATTGTTGAATAATTTTACATAATGACCATGCTCACCGCATCTAAGTTAAAATATTCAAATCATTAATATTTTGAATTTTTCTGTCTTTCCAAATGCCTTCCTATTCTGATCTGGGAGAAAATAAATTACAGTTCTTTTGGAAGATTTAGGATACTGAAGTATATATAATAAAGTAGCTATACTGATGAAGGATAGCATGCAGTCTAGTTAGAAATGGTCTAAAACACATTGTATTGGGGCTGGTGGGATCTAGCTTGGGGGGCGGGGAGCTTCTGATGTGTGTCTGCATAAACCTCAGTAATCCTACTTGTCTGAATCTGCAACATGAATTTTGACGAGGCTATAATCACAGAAGGCAAGATAATAATGAAGAAATTACATTGAGACCATTCAAACTTTAGTCCTAACTTTGACATCCTGCACATTTTTGATAAAACAGTCATGTTTATATCATAGGGATGAATATCTGATTGGCTAGATATTAACATCTAATAATATCAGCAACTTTCATTTGAACAACCAGTATGAGGTATTTTGCTAGCCATTTATATTTGTTGAGTCCTCAAAAGAATTCTGCAACATGGTGATTGTCCCCATTATACAACTTGGAAAACATGATAGAGAGGTTGTCACTGACTTGAACTAATACAACAGGAGTCAGAATATAAACCCAGCGTCAACCAGCCTTAGAAGCTGTCACTCTCTGTACAACAAAGCACTGAGAGAGGCCAAAGAGAAGATTATGAGTATACTAACTTGCCTTTCAGGAATTCTGTGCAGAAGGCACATGTCTATGGAATTACTTTTAGTATTTCACAAGCATTTATGTATTTTTCCTATGCCGGTTGTTTTCGATTTGGTGCATATCTCATCGTGAACGGACACATGCGCTTCAGAGACGTTATGCTGTAAGTAAATTTAAAAACAGATTATTCTATTATAAGGTTTTAGTAGGTCTATGTAAACTTTGGGAGTAGGAAACAAAAATAAAAACAAAGACCTCACGTGTTCTAAAATGAGGTCAGAGAGTTGAATCTACCACAGAAATCTGATCTTGATAATACTCCAAGTACAGTTTAAACATCCAGGTGAATTAAAGTTAACTAAGCTCCTAAAAATGATCATATCCTAGAATTGTAGTAATACACAGAACTCCAGTCAAGAGAAGAGCAAGGTTTCTTACTGTGGAGTGTAGGCAGAAATAAATCGAACTGAGAAATTGCTGGTTACCATGGACTCAAAACAGAGGGTTAAATAGTCTGCTGTTTTTCTGCAACCAAAGATGGCATTGACATTGGGGTGGGGATCCTTGACTGAAACCTGGTGGAGGCTTGACTCCCCCGACCAGGCCTGGTACGGCCTTGCCAGCATTGCCTCAGAGCTTCTCCTTTTTTCTCGGTTTCCAAGGCTGACCATTGGTCTTCCGAAGGGATGTAGTCCTCTTTTCAAAATATGCTAAATACATTCAGTTAGGTTGCATTCTTGTCTTGCCAAAGGGAAGCCATTCTCTTTGAGATCCTTTGGCCTATTTCTGCCCTGATGGGATGATTTTAAAGTAGTAGGGAGCAGCAGCCCTTTTTTTTGAACGTGGTCAAGACCAAGAAAGCGTTTTTATCCAAAATTAAAATAACTATGAAAAACAGTATATATAATGTTCATAGCATTCAGGATCCCAGCAGGAAACCGATACCCCTTCGAAGTGGTAACTAAGAGTTTGCTAAAGGGTCTGTTTACAAAGGGTGAAAAGCGCTGAGGTAGGCTGTACCCAGGCACGCTGTGAACACCTCAGCAATTTGCAGCCTGGAACCATCCACTGAGAGCCTCAGCCTGAAGGGCCAGAGAAGGGGAGGGTTCTCAGAACTCTGCATAGGGGGCGTCTGTGGTCTCTGGTGGAGGGATGCCAACAACACAAGAATCTAACAAGACGGAAGCTGGCTAAACAAATGCCCTGGCCTCCGGCTCCTCCAGCCCTCCCTTCCCCTGCTGGTGCCTTTCATTGCCAAAGCCATCAGAAGCCAGAGGACAAGAAAACCCTTTTGATGCCATCCATGAAGGTCAGCCTCTTGGGCAGGGAGTGAGATGCTACAAGAATGGGGGTGGAGGGAGGGAGAGCAGAAAGCGGTTGGTGAGGCTCAAATGGCAATATCCGGCTCTGGGAATTACAACTTAGAGGACTTTTATTTTCTAAAAGAGCACCACTGAGAACATTACCCCTGCTTTTTTTGTTTCTACTGATGAGGGGGCCTGAGGCACTTAGGGCAAAGCTCAAGCTCACAGCCCCCTCCCCCCACCCCAGGAGTTGGAATGTGTGTGATATTCCTCCGACACTCCTGGCTCCCCAAGAACAAAGGAAAGGGGTTTAAGTGCTTGCCCTGGTAATGTTGGAAACTGAGGCCAATGAAAAACTAAATTATTTTACTGCACCTACAGCCCATTGACAAGTCCTTGAAACTGGCACAGGACTTACCTCTAGGAGCTCATGCCTGGATGATGACCCTTCACTAGGGGCAAAAGAGAACCTTAGCTTATTACCCTGACTGCAAGGATACCCTAACTTTTACCTTTATCTCAGCTGCCCCAATACACATGCTGGCGACCAGACTCCAGCTCGTGCCCCCCACCCATATGTCTGAAGGGTCTCATGACTGGGGGTTTATTAAACCGTAATAAATGGCATTTTCCTAGCAACAGCTAGCCCTTCAAGGTCCTGGAAACCTTGCTTCCAAACTTCCTCAGAGACTGAGTCTATCCATGACCCCCCCTCAATCTGAGGGTGTATAATACCTTACCGGTCACGAGCCCATACAGCTCTTCCCGCCCATGGGTCCTGTCCCCCTGCTTTAATAAAATCACTTTTTTGTATCAAAGACATTTTCAGGAATTCTTTCTTGGCCATCAGCTCCAGATCAGGCCACCATCACCCCAAAACTTCATCACTACCATTAATAAATTCTGGATAATTGGAAGACAACTTTTCATCTTTAATGCTAAAGCTAATTTATAGGCTATACAAGAAAGCTAGGCAGCAACGTGTGGGTTCATCACTTTTAAAATTTAATTTTTGGTAACTAAACTTAAGTATTTAAGGGAAAGCCTTATACCCACCATTCCTGCCCCCTCCCCCCATGTACTTAAAACATATTTTGATACCTTAGATTTAGAAGTTTGGGACATGAAAAATTTTGAGTTCTCCAGTATTGCTAGATAGAAATTTCCCTCCCCCTCCCCTTTTTCTATGGGAGCTCTGATGTCAGAAGGTAAGTAGCTTTGTGGAGATACAGACCTCAGAATCTTTAGCCCTTCCTGAAAGATGGTATGATCTAGTTCCAGCCTTCCAAGAGAAGATGATTGGAAAATAGAACTTGAGGGCAGTTGTTTATCTGAGGGCAGTGCCCACAGTTAACCTGAATTGTAAGAGAGAACCTAGTTCTAGTAAAAGCTTATTTTCCCTAACAAAATTTCTTTAACTACAGTGATTAATACTGTTTGGGAGCCTAGAAGAAACTACCAACTGGAAGTCAGGGCCAGTAATTCAGTAGGAAACATCCTTTCTTGTTGGAGGCTGATAAACCCCCTCCCCCTACTGCCCCCCCCCCCAGCACTCTGTACTTCATTCAGTTCCCTCCAGTCTAAAGGGTAGAACTAGTTACTAAAATTACTTGAGGTCACAAGTCAGACTCAGTTATATGCCACTTCCTGAAAAAGAAATACTGTGGCAAGTTACGTTAACTCTTGCCTCTCCGCTAGATGGCCTTCGTTAGTGGAATTTCATGGAAATGTGTGTAGTCGTCGTGTGTGGGAGGTGGCCAGGGATCAGTGGAGGGGTCCCTAAATTAGGCGTAGAGAAAATCAATACTGGTAAACGGTATGTCTTCGCACTTTCAAATATCACAGAGCTAATTACATAAGCTAAATTTCTCAATCCTCTACTATCTTCTAGGGTGTTTACAGCGATCGTGTTTGGTGCGGTGGCTCTAGGACACGCTAGTTCCTTTGCTCCGGACTATGCAAAATCCAAGCTGTCTGCAGCCCACTTATTCATGCTGCTTGAAAGGCAACCTCTGATTGACAGCGACAGTGAAGAGGGCCTGAGGCCTGTGAGTTCTCCACTGCCTGATGAATGCTTGCTTAATTTTTTCTAAACATTTGCTATCTGCTAGGTTATAACCACAGGATGTTTGTAATGATTCTAGCAGCCTATTTTAGCTTACTCTGGGAGTAAGGGCTAGTATTTGGCCAATATTCTTAACAGTTTAACGTTTCATAAGAGGCTTCAAGGATTCTGAAATACAGCACGTTGAAAGTAAAGAAAGAGGCACCTGTGCTCAGTCAGTGGAGCATAGACTCATGAGCTTGAGATTGTGAGATCAAGCCCCCATGTTGAGCATTGGGTTTACTTAGAAGAAAAAAAAATGTTTTAATTTAAAAAAGCTAAAATCTCCACTATCGAATTAAAGTCGTAATAATGAACTTAAACAAGTTAAAATACTCGAGATGTATGAGATCTGATTAATTTCCATGAAAACTGTTAGTTATTTCTACATGATGTTCTACGCATGTAACTCTATAGGTAAATGCAAATAGCAGTTGTGGTGGGGTGCCTGGCTGGCTGAGTCGGTAGAACATGCAACTCTGGACCTCGGGATTATAAGTCTGAGCCCCATGTTGGGTGATTACTTAAAAAATACAATCTTTAAAAATAAATAGCAATTGGGCTTGAATCACATTTTGTAATGACTGAGTTAAATTGTTAAGAAGGCTCCTTTATTCCTTATTCCTTTAATAATTCTACACGATCTCCAAAGTTAATTCAAATTTCGATCTGAGTGTTCTTTGTAGGACACGAGCAGCTCCATATTCTAATGCACAAGCAGCAGTGCGGGGAAAGAAAGGAGGGGTCCGTTTTTCTGGGGCTGTATCATGTATGTCACATGGTGAGAAAATTGCTGTGCCCTGTGAGATAAGGCAGCGGGGGGTGGGGGGGGTGGGGCATCTCGGTGGTTCAGTCAGTTAAGCATCTTGATTCTTGATTTCAGCTCAGGTCCTGATTTCACAGTTTGTGAGTTTGAGCCCCACATCGGGCTCTCTGCTGTCCATGCAAAACCCTCTTGGGATCCTCTGTCAGACTCCCTCTTTTTCTGCTTTCTCTCTCTCTCTCAAAAATTATAAAAAAGAGGGGCAACCAAGGTTTGAGACCAGGGCTTCCACCAATACCTCAGGCAGACACCACACTGAACTCCCAAGCCTTTGAGCCTTTGGCCACTGGCTTGGCTCTAGCCTCAGAATCCTTTAGGAAAGCTAGTTACCTAAATGAACCAGAAATTGGGTTTAGAGAATAACTCTAATAATGACTCTAACTTTTACTTCTATCTCCTATTTTCATTTTATGTAACAACAACTTGCTTTTGATAATAACTAGTGCCAACACTTAGACTGAGTATGAATTTTATCTTTGCTGAAGTTGCTGTGAAAGACTTATAATTATCAGACCAATTATAATAGCAACATTAAAACTCTGGTTTATTTTTTGTTTGTTAGGATAAGTTGGAAGGAAACGTGACCTTTAATGAAGTCGCGTTCAACTATCCCACTCGACCAGACATCCCCGTGCTTCGGGGGCTGAGCCTGGAGGTGAAGAAGGGCCAGACGCTGGCCCTGGTGGGCAGCAGCGGCTGCGGGAAGAGCACGGTGGTGCAGCTCCTGGAGCGGTTCTACGACCCCTTGGCCGGAACAGTGGTGAGCACGCTTTCTTAAGTTTATAAGCTGATTTAAGGCTTTATTTCAAGTGGCCAATAAACCAATGTTCTTGTAATGGAAAAAAATGGACAACTAAAGGCCTATAATCCTATTTGATGAGATGACCACCTTCTATAAATCTCAAACTGTCACCCCTAGACAGTCAGATGGGAACAATGGGGTAACAATAGCTTGACAACACTTGGTAGGTACGCTGTGCTAATGCTCTGGGAGGAATTTCTTTGAGAGGTCACTGTACTTCTATTCCTTCACCCAGAAGTAAGCTGCATTTTTGGCTAATATATCACAAGACTTCTCTAGAAGCACCATGCCTCCGGCTTAAAGCAAACAAAAAATAAAAAACCCCACCCTCAAAACCATACTCCGAAAGAAGGTGTCCTTTGAACTTGTTTCGCTTTGCATTGAACTCCTGTCCTTAGTGTCATCAAAAGAGAAATGGGCCAAGTTTAAGGCTGGTAGTTCTCAGGGGAAAGAGTGGTAGAGGTAGGACAGGACATAACCAACTTTGAGAATTGGGGGCCACATGCTTACCAACTTTAACTGGTCCACCCAGAAGAGGGGAGTAAAGTCAAATTGAAAGGCTGGAGTCACTCTGGGAACAGAGACGAGTCGGACACCTAGTTGCAGACTTCCTAGAGGCAGGACGGTACACCTGCCTGGAGGAGGGCAGACAGGGAGGAAGAGGAGTTTGGAAAGACTGGCCCCAAAGTGCTGTTCTGCCAGTGAGATAAAGAAATGGCCTTATCTCCATAAATATCATTTTGTTGGCTTCCAACACTAGAAGCGCTTAGAGCTGGGAGGTTTGTTACTTCACAAATGAGGATACCCGCATGCAACAGTGCTCCAAATGGTGAATCTATTAATTTATGATTTGGGTTTTTTTTTTTTCTTTTTAAGCTCTTCTTATAGTTTGTGGACTTTGGTTTTCAGCTCCTAGATGGTCAAGAGGCAAAGAGACTTAACATCCAGTGGCTCAGAGCCCACGTTGGAATTGTGTCCCAGGAGCCAGTCCTGTTTGACTGCAGCATTGCTGAGAATATTGCCTACGGAGACAACGGCCGGGTGGTGTCACGGGATGAAATTGTGAACGCAGCCAAAGCAGCCAACATCCACCCTTTCATTGAGACCTTACCCCACGTAAGTCAGTGCGTCACTTCTTAGGATGAAATCACAATCGACAGTAGACGGTTTTCATCCTCCACACCGTTCCCAGTTACACACCAAAAAAATCTTGGAGGAGAATGTGTCATTTAGTAGCACAGGACCTTGGACAACACACGGAATTGCATGATGCCAGTTTCCTTACCAGCAAATAAGAATATTAGTCGTCATATCTAGGTCTTATAAATGCAGTGAGAAGCAAATGAGGTGAGATTAACGGTAGACACCGTATCTCCGCTTGTAATCTGCTGGTTGTCGGCTGCATTCTGGCAGCAGTCATGTTTGATTTATCCCTGAGGGTCCCTGGGTTTTTAACGATGGTTGAGGTAAGCACTGACATGCAGTTGTGAGGAATGGAGATTTTACGAGCCCTTTGGCAGGATGGCACTGGGGCCAACTAGGTAAACTGGACCGTGGTATCACAAGCAGGGTCTCGTCACTGACGGAATTAGCAGAGCTCACTGAGATCCTCCAGGTTAAGTTGTCATCATTTGCTTGTATGTTCAGTTCGGTGCAGTATTGTTGTGTGATTGTTGTATGTGTACGCTGCCCGCCCCCCAGCTTCCCGCACGCGGCTGTTAGAGTCTCACACCTCTTCCTCTTCCCTCACTCCCTCTAAACTGTGGCCAACGGCAGTTTCCCATTTCTCTATTTTTCTGCTATAAGAATGTGATAGGAGCATGCATGGACTATTGAGATGAGCTTTTGCCAGGCAGCATAATCCCCTGAAGTTCTTGTTCTCTATAGTTCATGCTTTTTTTTTTTTTTTTTTAACCTGTTTAGTTCCAGGCCATCCTGAGTAGTAGGATGAGTAAGACTGCCCGGTACCGATGTACCACTGACCTGTTGAAGTGTATCTAGGTTGTGTCTAGGTTTTGGCTACTGAAATCTGCTCTAAGTATTAGTGGATGGGGCTTAGTGTGAACTGCAGTTTTTATACCTCTGGGATACATGCCCACAAGTGCAGTTGCAAAGAATCTTAAAAGTGATGGCAGGGATCATTAATCTTGGGGCTCAGCTAGCATCTAAGTTCCCACTGAACTAAATCTCAACTATTTTTACCTTTCTCTTCTGCTGTTAACTAGCATTTGCACTCACACACTGTCCCACCCTCCATGTTGGTTAGCCTTGCTCACCCTTCACACCTAGTCATTGACTTCAGGTATAGAATTTGATTAATAGAAAAACTAAAGCTTCAGCTCTTTACTGACATCGGACTTGAGGAAATTAATTCACATTACTGCATAAGCCCTACAGTACTTTTTGGGCCCTTTATTCTTTCTGTGCTTAATTTTTTTCCAATGTAGAATGTTCTTTCTCAAGATTCAGCTTTCCAAGTTCTGTACAAAGGTTCCTTTCCTTCATGCATCTCTTCTTTCTTCTCCTACTTTATCTCCATAGTTGCTGTTTGCTGCTTCTGATCTTTCATAGCATGTTGAATATACTGCTCATTTGGTACTTAGTTGACTTGATTGATACTGAGTGCTGTATAGGTGGTTTTTCTCTTCACATTATAAATTCCTTCAGGGTAAGAACAAAAAAAGCTGCCTCCATTTTTATATGGGAACTGAAGTAACTGGTCTCCTAGTTTGATCCTGAAAGCTAATGTTCTATAAAATGGGGGGGGGGGGGGGAAGAGATACTAAATGGATCACCAGGTAGCTGTTAGATAAACTTTTGGTTCTAAGTCTTTTTCCTGGTACATAGAACTGTCAAATGTTGAGAAGTACAAGTTTATTGAGTATACCATTAGTAATTTTGGGGGGTCAGGACTTGATTAACTTTACTAACGGTTAACTTGCAGAAATATGAAACAAGAGTGGGAGATAAGGGAACGCAGCTCTCAGGAGGTCAAAAACAGAGGATCGCTATTGCTCGAGCCCTCATCAGACAACCTCAAATCCTACTGCTGGATGAAGCTACATCAGCTCTGGATACTGAAAGTGAAAAGGTGTGGACTCTGCCCTCATGTTCCATTTTATCTGTACAGTAGTTTTTCTGAGCTGTCAACCATGAAAAAAAGTAAATGCAATTTTACTGGTTATTTTGAAGAAAAATATTTTCTTACTCTAGTATTTTCCATATTTTATAAAATGATCTTCATAAGCCAAAAAACGTATTCAAAAGAAAACTGCATCTACCACACTTTTAGCACAATAATAAAAAATGAGAAAATAAAGGAGTCTAGTCCATAAGACAAATTGTGGACGGTTAGAAAATTTAGATACCTGTGATTTAGTGTGAGAATCCATTTTTATTATAATTAAAAAGGAAATAACTTAATCCCGTTTATGTAAATTCACATGCATTTAAAACCAAAGACTCAAAGACTCAAAGATGAGAATATAAAAAGTAAAATGTTTTTCTGTGATGATCATGTTTAAGATTTCTGCTCTGCTTGGTCATCAGGTTGTCCAAGAAGCCCTGGACAAAGCCCGAGAAGGCCGCACCTGCATCGTGATCGCCCACCGCCTGTCCACCATCCAGAACGCAGACCTGATCGTGGTGTTTCAGAACGGCAAGGTCAAGGAGCATGGCACACATCAGCAGCTGCTGGCTCAGAAAGGCATCTACTTTTCCATGGTCAGCGTCCAGGCTGGGACACAGAACTTACGAATTCCTGTTATGTCTTAAAAATAAATTCAAATTATAACTTTTTCTGACTTAAAGTAGAAACCATTTTTTTACAAATAATCCTACAATTCAGATATATTATTCAATATCAGTTTAAAACATCCCATTTGCTGTTGATATTATAGCATTTGAATTCAGGGGTTACAAGTGACACCTGTCTTGATGAGGTATAAGTCTGTTGAGTTACCAGAAACAGACAAGTTCAGATATTATAAAGCTCTAGAACTAACAGCACAGACATAGGGAAACTTCTTACTGTCCTGAATAGCTGAGTAGATGACAAGCTGGAATAATTTTCATAAGAAAAAGGAAAAATACATTGTTCCATTGCTGACTGTCTACCTTGGTGAGTTTCCAAATTATTCTTTTGGGGACCTGAGGTTTGATTTTTTTTTTTTCTTCAAAGAATGGATTCCCAACTTTATCATCAAAGTCCAAGAGAAAATGAGATTACTCTTAGACAAGCTAACCTTACAGGCACACATCTCTTCCTGTAAAATAATCAAATATTTTCAAAATTTTTAATTCATTAAAAATTGCAATTATCTCTAGTTAAATTTGAAACATTGGAAATAATAAAATCCTAGGTTCTCCATTACTTTATCACTAATCCTAATTTGTTCAGAATATGTTTAGGGAATAAAAAAAAACAAATCTAGGCAACCTTTAGAAGGTAGCCATATAAAAGGTTTTTCCTTAATTTCCTATTTGTTTTTTTATAATTTACTAAGGCATCATCCATTCTCATCCCTGTTACTGGATCTTTAGGTCCGTAAACTACCCAAACTCAGTTCCTCTATCTGTAACCAACCAGATCTTAGCAAAGATTTCTTTCAAATGGAACCACGTGTGTAGTGGACTAAATTTCAGGTTAACCAAGAGAAAACTAGCGCAAGGGGCTCATTACCCCAGTGGGGACTCAAAAGCCTCTGGAAATTTTAACTGTACCAGTCTGGACTGAGGCCCAGAAATCTCTTTCTAAAAAGAATTACAGGTAGTTTTTTTTTTTAATTTTTGTAATGTTTTATTTATTTTTGAGACAGAGACAGAGGGGCAGAGAGAGAGAGGGAGACACAGAATCAGAAGCAGGCTCCAGGCTCTGAGCTGTCCGCACAGAGCCTGATGCGGAGCTCGAACCCACAGATGTGAGATCATGACCTGAGCCAAAGTCGGAGGCTTAACCAACTGAGCCACCCAGGCGCCCCTACAGGTAGTTTTAAACGTCAGGCAGGTTAAGGAAATATGTTAAAGTAGGACAGAAGAGGTTTCTCGGCAGGAGGTGAACAGTTTCTGAAATATCCAGGTCTTCAGACATTAAGAACAGCCAACCAAATGATTCTAAAGCCTATGGCAATGTAGTCTATAATATTGTACCAGCGTATGGAAAGGAAGGGCCGTAGTATAGAATAGGTAGAAGAAATATGTACTGTTAAGTTAAGGAAGTATCAAATGCCAAGGAAGTCAACTCAATTTTTGACAAACAGGGGGCACCTGGGTCCCTCAGTGTTTGAGTTTCTGACTTAAACTCAGGTCATGATCTTGAACTTGTAGGTTCAAGCCCTGGGTGGGGCTCTGTGCTGACAACTCAGAGCCTCGAGCCGGCTTTGGATTCTGTGTCTCCCTCCCTCTCTATGCCCTTCCCCTGCTCAAGCCATCTGTCTCTCAAAAAAATAAAACAATTTTTTTAAAAAGAAGAAACAGTAAACCAGTCTTAACAAATTCATAACATAGGAAAACTTTTAAAGGCTGTATGCAACCAGGACACTAAATACACTAATTTTGATGAGGTACACTGCATTAAGAACGGCACCCAGTAAGCTAAACATGCCCACTTACTTACATTTAAAAAACAACTGCTATTTCTCCTATCAAGAGATGACACTTTCCCCCCATCCTTGAATCTAGCTTGCCAGCGCAACTTGTTTTAACCAATAAAATGCAAAGTAAGTGACATCATGTGACTTCAGAGCCTATGCCTTTCTCTCTGGGAACACACACACTGCCAAGCACTGGAGGCAAGGCTAGAATACTGAACGATCAGAAACCATGTGGAGAGTATCCCAGGTACCAGGTCCCCATCTTCAACCTTACAGCCTCAGTCCAGCACCCCAGGAAATGCAGCCGCATAAACAAACCACAGCAAGATCAGAAGAGCTACCCAACAGGGCACGATCAACTGACCCCATCATGAACAATAATCGATTTAATACCGTATATTTTTGGTGGTGTTTCACACAGCAATACGTAACTTAGATCAGAAAGTATAAGGTCAAAGAGGAATGGATTAGTTATCCAGACACCATCCAGGGAACTATAGGATTGACGGCTTTATTTTCTGTTTTGAATAGCAGGAGAAAAAAAAAAAACCTGTAAAATCCTGAGAATCTGATTCAACATTCAATCTTTTTATATTCACAAACTAGTTACAATATAATGAATTTTGATAGGTTTTTTGTGTACGTGTGTCAGAGGGTATAAACCTCCCTCTGATTCTTATATCCAACAGAAAGCCTACTTTTAGATAACCAGTAACTTGTAGCAACCTTTCCCATCAGGCAGAGTAGGATTGTATCCCTGTGCTGAATGTGGAAGACAATGATTTCAGGGAAGTTAGCATTTAATTTCATATCCTTTGGCAACTAGAAAATGTTAAAGTGCTTGAAAGACTCTACAGTGATGGTCAGAGGATTTATAACCTATACAGGTACCAACAAAACTATCTGTAAGTTAGAGTAGTAGTTACATTATTAAAAACTGTAGATTTGCATTGCTGCGGCTCATCTTCAAGTTTTGCATAATTCTATATTTCATTGTATCAATTTGCATTGCTACTGCATCAGAGGAAGCTTAAAAATCATATTTTTATCTTCTATGTGAGAATAAATTTAAAAAGCATGATTCTACCTATTTCTAAATTTAACAAGTTTCCTTAAGTCAATATTCCTTCCTATCTCACATCACCAACCCACTCTCCACACCCAGTTTAATATTTTTGCAAATGCTTAATAAACCATTAGTCCCTAAAGATGAGCAGTGTTCATCAGCTGCATCATATCTTGGAAAGAATGAAAAACCTGCCGAACCAGCTTCTCTGCATCAGTCTCTGGGCAGGATCTCCAGGCTACACTGGTCACATTAAACCTGTGAGCACAAATAAAAAACAATTAGTACTATGCAAAAATCACAACACAAAGAGGCTCCAAATGGTGATGATGAATACATCCATGACCTTTAACTCCATCTGGTAAAATGCCTCCTATTATCCTTAGGAGAAAATTCCAACTTCTTATCATAAGGCTCTGTATCAACTGACCACCCAAACCAAGCCAGGGTCTCCAGAAGTCATGTTTTGAAAGCTAGGTGATTCTCACATGCACCCAGACTTGAGAACACTGTCCTCCAAGATATAGCTCCTATCTACCTATCTTCAACAACTTCTTCTAGCTCTACCCAAAGCGACTTAATTGCTAATTCATGGTCATACTGCCTCTTTCTGTTCCTTAAAAGTATCAGGCTCTTTCCTACCCCAGAATCATGTAATTATGTTCCCAGCTAAGTCATTGTGAAAACATTAAGTGTATTCAACTTATTTACAAGGCATTGTTACAGAGCTGGGGACACAGCAACAGACACATCAAAACCCCTGTTCTTCTGGGCTTATGTCTAGGAAGGGAAGAGAGAGAACATATAAATAAACATGTATAATCACTGGATGATTATGAGTGTTCTAAAGAAAATGCAGCAGATATGTGTGAGGGAGGGGGAAGGGCTATTTTAGATGATCAGAAAAGGCCTCCCAGATGAGAGCAAATTTTAAGCAAATACCTGTATGGGCTAAGGGAGTGATCCCTGCATATATTTCAAGGAAGAGTACAAAGCAGAGGAAATCACAACAGCAAATGCCATGAGGAGAGCGCCTGCTTGCTGTACTCAAGGTACAAGAAGGCGAAGGTGGCTGTAGTAGAGTGAGAGCGGAGAGCTGTACAAGGAAGGTCAGATGGGTGACCGAGAACTTGATCAGACATGATCTCACAGGAAGACTCTGAATTTTACTGTGAGTGAGATGAGCTCTTGGAGAATTTTGAATGGAAGAACGGTATGACTTGAGTCACATGTTTAAAAGCACATCAGGGCTGTTGTGTAGACAGTGGTCTGTAGAAAGGAAAGAATGGAGCCAGGACACCACATGAGAACCTGTTGCAATCCCCTAAGTGGCAGAAGATGGTGGCTCAGCCTGGGTGGTGGCACTGGAGACAGGAGGCCGTGATGGGAGTCTGGAGAGCTGCTTTCTTGGGGATTCAAAGTATTAACTCCTTCTCATCTGCACCGGCTCAGCTTCCCGGTCACTCTGACCACCCTGAGTAAAGCAGTGCTCTTTACCCGCTCCCCACCAGCGTGTCTCTCTTACCACATTAGCTTGCTCTGTGCTTCACAGCATTCATCACGACTTCTTGCTTATTTGCTTTTGTCTCTCTTTCCCAAATAGAAAATAAAATCTCTAAGAGGGAAGATCTTGTCTGTCTTGCGTCCTGAGCACCTACAGCACAAGTTTTCACTACATACTTCCTGAATGACTGAATGGCTGTTCTGCCCCAGGACCAGGACTTGCAAAGTCAGAGACCTGCGGTGTGTCTAGCTTGAACTCTTGTCACTGAGCGCAATGCAAGATCCACACTGGTCAGGAAATCTGTTAGAATGCTTACTCACTCTCTGTGTCCCATGAGGATTTTAGACCTTAGACCCTTTATATGAAAATGCAGTAAGATCTACGTTTAACCTTTAATTTGTATGTAATTCCACCTTTAATCTGTACATTAATGTACATAAACTGAATACTATGGGGATAGATAATATAAGGACTTAGATGCTAACAAATACTAGTACCACTGGTATAAGAGACTATACACAGATCACACTTGACACAGAGGCAGATGATAAAATGTTGAAAAAAACACTGACTGTAAACTCTTAAAAAAATTAAAGTATGAAAACAACAGATTACAAAATGAAATATGTCATACATATTATCAGGCCAATTTTTCACATTCTATCCAAAGCCCCTGAGCCTACCATCTTATTTACATAGTGCTCAATGTGGCCAAATTATTGCTCACAAAGCCCCTCAAGCTCTCAGAGATCTCTGAGGTGGCCAGACTATACGGATGAGGACCTTTCAAGCCATTCCACCAATTTCATATTACCTTATTCTCCACCTACCAGGTTTTAGTATTTTTTTCTCTCTTTCCACAAACATAAGTCAAACCTCATCTGAAACTGCATCTGAATTGTTAAAATATTTTTTAAAATATAAATTAATTTACCTAGTCTCTTATCTTGGTCACATTAGTACTATTATGACCACATGAACCACCATGTATTTATAGGCAATCACATTTTACCTGTTTTATTACAATAAAATACCTTGCCTAGAACAAATATGTTAACATGTGTACTCAGATATAAGGACAATGATGGTGTATCACTGAGTCAACCTTAATTGGTATCCTGCACAAAATGCCTAAGGGACTGATATGACTAGTGTCGCCAAAGCAGGACAGAGAAGCAAACACATTAAATGCCTAAGTGGTAAAAATAATTCCCTATGTAGTAAGTGACAGATAACGACAGAATCACAGTGTAAGGAAGACATTCAAAAGACAGAAAGATGGCGTCCTTACTCTACAGCACATTAAGAATGAGAAAAGCAGTCTCACCTGTCATCTCTGATGTTGTAGAAAAACCCATAGCCATTGTGCACCATGGGAACCGCCACTCCCAGGACTCTTGCATATCCAACCAGACTCGTTGAGAGAACAAAGTTTCCACCTCCTCCACTGTGTGCATAACGAGAGGATATTTTACTAGGCTTACAGAAATTTGCATTACTTCAGAAAAGCTTTTAGGGGCACCTGGGTGACTCAGTCAGTTAGGCATCTGACTTTGGGTCAGGTTATGGTCTGATGGTTTGTGAGTTCAAGCCCTGCATCAGGCTCTGTGCGGACGGCTCAGAGCTTGGAGCCTGCTTCAGATTCTGCGTCTCCCTCTCTCTCTCTTCCCCTCCCCTGCTCACACTTTGTCTCTCAAAAATGAATCAATGTAAATTAAAAAAAAAAACTTTTAACCTTCAGAAAAAAGGAACTGATTAAGTTCTAAAACTACATTACATATTATATTACCTTTTGGAGAAAAATGGGTCTGTAAAAAGTTCTGGAACCGGAAGACCTTCCTCTTTTGCTATGAGTAAAAGACCTAAAAGATGACGGTCAAATCCTGCAATGAAATCCCAAATATTAAGCTAGAAAAATTTTTCAACATGAGAGAATTTTTAAAGTCAGAGTAATCCCTATATAAGTACCTTTTCCAGCTGAACAGTCGGTCATCATTTTATCATGTTTTGCAAAAGCTTGTAACATCTTTTGCTCTCGTTCAAGAAGCTGTGTTAAAAATCAAGACATATTTCAATGAACTGTACATAAGCAACAACAGCAACAAAAATCTAGTTTTTTTGAGCTCAATCTAGTTAGGATTTGGATAATTTGAGAGAGAAAAGACTTCTAAAAAGACATTTAAACATGTTTCTATGTGTTTTCCTCACTTCTACTGCCTTTTCTTTCCTTTATGTCCTGCATCCTATTTCTTTCCCAGAACACGAAAAACAATAGGATCTTGTGGGCAGCACTGAAGTGATACTAACAAGTGTAAAGACAGAAGCAAGTAGGATTTAAAAACTAACACACAGTTGTTCAAAATGATATAAAGCAGTTCTAAAACACTAAAATAAATTTAAATATGCATAACTATGTCTATCAAAACTAAAGAAACAAATTCAATACCAAAATACCAGTGGAAAGGAACTACCCTATTGTCTAAATACTTCAAAAAAAAAAAAGTATTAGGGGTGCCTGCCTGACTTGGTTGGTAGGAGATGCAACTCTTGATCTCAGGGTAGTGAGTTCAAGCCCTACCTTTGGTACAAAGATTACTTTAAAAATAAAACAAAACAAAACACATAACACAAAACAAAACTGTTCTGGTCCTAATACATGAAAACAAGAATCTGGGATTTCAAAAACACTCAATCACATCAAGAAAAGCTTCCTTTTAAGGCACTTTGGGAAAGTCTTCACTTTGCAGGTGATATCCCAAAGGTAGATCAATAATAGTATAATACTCATAGTATTGAAGATACTTTGCCAAAATACCAATCAAAACCACAATAAGATACTACCTCACACTAGTCAGAGTAGCTAAAATCAACAACTCAGGAAATAGATGTTGGCGAGGAGGTAGACAAAAGGGAACCCTCTTACACTTTTTGGTGGGAATTAAACTTGGGCAGCCACTCGGGGAAAAAAGGGTGGGGGTTCCTCAGAAACTTAAAAATACAACTACCCTAACAACCCAGCAACTGCACTACTAGGTATTTATCCAAAGGATATACAACTACTGATTCAAAAGGGCACATGCACCCCAAAGTTTACGGAAGCACTCCCAACAATAGCCCACATGTCCACTGACTGATGAATAAAGATATATACATACACACATACACACACATTAGAATACTATTCAGCCTTCAAAAAGAACAAACTCTCCATCTGTAACAATGTGGATGGAACTAGAGTGTATTACGCTAAACAAAGTAAGTCAGAGAAAGACACATACTGTATGGTTTTACTCATAAGAAACAGATCAACAAAGGGGAAAGGAAGGAAAATTAAGATAAAATAAGAAATGGAGGCAAACTGTAACAGACTCTTAACTATAGAGAACTGAGGGTTGTAGGAGCGGAGATGGGGGGATGGGCAAAATGGGTAACGGGCATTACGGAGAACTACTTGTGATGAGTGGTGGGTGCTGTATGTAAGCATTGAATCACTAACTTCTATTCCTGAAACCCATACTACACTATATGTTAACTAACTTGATTTAAATAAAAGATTTCAAGATTTAAATAAAATCTTGAAAGAGAAGGAGGGAACCAACTTTGCTTAAAAGTGACACATATGGGCTTCTTGGGCCTTTCCTGCTTCATGTTCTTCCAAGTATACACTTCCCTGGCAAATAAATGAATGCTTCAAAAACTTCACAAAAAGTATCTGAAGTATTTTACTTATTCAGGAGAATTGAAGTCAAGGAGTTAGTCATTCAAGGGCTAAGGATCCTTTAAATAAGTAAATAAATACTATGATTTTTTCCCTTCCAATACTCACAGTAGTAGAGGGATCCTGCATGGACTGGCACCATCTGACTGCTTCTATTGTACATGATCGCATAGTCTCTGTGCGGCCATGATAAAAGTATCTGGTCATAGCAGTTTCATAGCAGCTGCCAGGGCTACAAGAAAAAAATAAAAATAAAAGAATACGTCACAAGAAAGAAAATGCTCAAATATTATCACAAAGAAAGATTACCTAATAAAGTTGGCTTTGGTCAGACACTAAGTTCTACAATATAGCCTTAGTTGAGACTTTGAATAACCAAGAGACTACTTACAGTATCAATGAGCAAAAAAGTACTCTGATCAACAGGGCCTGGTATAATATGGTCTGTTTCCAAGGCTTGGCTGTTCTGAGGTTATGTACATTGACATGTCTGTGGTAGGTGGCCTGTAAGATGCACCCCCAGGGACCCCTGCCTGTTATTTATATTCTGGTGTAACTTCTCAATTTGAGTATGAGATGGACCTCATGATTTGCTTCCACTAAAAAGAACAGGACAAAAGTGATAAGACATCATTTTTGAAATAAGGTTACAAGAGATCTCACTACTCTCACTTTCTCAATATGTGGAACACCAGCTGCCATGCTGGCAGGTGCCATACAGTGAAGCCCAGGCAGCGAGAAACTGAGGGAGGCCTCTGGAAAAGAGCCTGGAAGGAAGGGATACCTGCTAATAATCACATGAACGAGCTGGAAGCAGATCTCTTCTGAGTCGTACCTTCAGATGAGAAAAGAGCTGAATGACACTCTACAACCTCAGCAGACTACTACAATTGCACTACTGGGTACTTACCCACAGAATACAAGAAGTCTGACTCAAAGGGATGCAGGCATGCCAATGTGTATCGCAGCATTATCTACAAAAGCCAAGTTATGGAAAGAGCCCAAATGTCCATCAACAGATGAATGGATAAAGAAGACATGGTATACACATACAATGAAATATTAGCCATCAAAAAGAATGAAATCGTGCCATTTGCAATGACATGGATGGAGCTAAAATGTATTACGTGTAATAAGCCAATTAGAGAAAGACAAAAACCACATGATCTCACTCATATGTGGAATTTAAGAAACAAAACAAGCAAGCAAAGGGAGGAAAAAAGAGAGACAAACCAAAAAACAGACTCTTAACTATAGAGAACCCACCAGAGGGGAGATCAGTGAGCTGATGGAGATTAAGGAGTGCACTTATTGTGATGAGCATCGAGTGTCGTACAGAAGCTTTGAATCACTAAACTGTGCACCAGAAACTAATATTACACTGTGTTAATTAACTGGAATTTAAATAAAACTTTTTTAAAAAACGCTACAAGAACATACCACAGACCATTATCTCTTTGTGAATATAGATGCAAAAATCCTCAAATTATTAGCAAACCAAATTTAGCAACATATGAAAAGGACAATTCACCATGCTCAAATGAAATATATCCTAGTGTAAATGTGGTTCAACAAATGAAAATCAGTGTAATATACCTTATTAATAGAATGAAGTATAAGTCCTACAGTAACTGAGGCAGAAAAGAGTTTGACAAAATCCAACACTCTCCATAAAAACGCTCACTAAACTAGGCATACAAAGAAACTTGCTCACCATGATTGAGAGCATTTATGAAAAACTCACAGCTAACATCATACTCAAGAATGAAAGACTAAAAACTTTCCATCTAAAAGGAGCAATATGACAAGGATGACTCAGCATGGTACTGGGTGTTCTAGCCAGGACAAAGAAATAAAAGGTCTCCAAATTGGAAAGAAAAAAGGAAACCTATCTCTATTCACAGATAACGTGATCTCATATTTAGAAAACCTCAAGGAGTCCACAGAGGAAATAAATTTTGCAAGGTTTATTTATTTTTTAATGTTTATTTTTGAGAGAGAGAGAGCACGCACACACATGCAAGCAAGTGTGAACAGGGGAGGGGCAGAGAGAGGAAGACACAGAATCCAAAGGAGGCTCCATGCTCTGAGCTTGATGCAGAGCTTGAACTCACTAACCATGAGATCATGACATGAGCCGAAGTCAGACATTCAACCAACAAAGCCATTCAGGCACCATTGACCACGTTTAAAGATACAAAACTAACACACAAAAATCAACTTTGTTTCCATATGCTAGCAATGAATGAACTGAAAAGAATATTAAGACAACAACTCCATTTACAATAGTGTCAAAAAGCATAAAATACTCAAGATTAAACTTAACCAAAGAGGCAAAAACATTATACAGTGGAAACTACAAAACACTGCTTGAAGAAATTTGAAAAACATAAATAAATGGAAAGGGACCCTGTGTTCATGGACTGAAAGACTTATTATCAGCAAGGTGACAATACTATGCAAAGCAGTCTACAGATTAAGAACTCCATTTCTGCAAAAATGGAAAAACTAATCCTAAAATTAATATGGACTTTCAAGAAGAGCCAAGAACGGCCATAAAAATCTTGCAAAGAAGGACAAAGGTGAAAGACTCACATGGTCAGATTTCAAAACTTATTACAAAGCTACCATAATCAAAATAGTATGGTATTGATATAAGAAGAGACATACAGACCAATGGAGTAGAACTGAAAGCCCAGAATTAAACCCTTACATCTATAATCAAATGATTTTAAACAAGAACATTGAGACCACTCAATGAACAGTCTCTTCAACAGACAATGCTAGGAAAACTGGGTATCCACTTGCAAAAGAATTACATTGGATCCTTACCAACTCAAAATGCATCAAAGATATCAAGAACTCAAACTGTAAAACTCATACAAGACAACATAGGGGGAAAATAAATGACATAAGATTTGGCAAATATTTCTTGAATATGACAACAAAAGCACAGGAAACAAATGAAATGAAAACAGATAAACTGGACTTCAAAATTAAAAACTTTGTACATCAAATGGGGCACCTGGGTGGCTCAGTTGGTTGAGCGTCCAGCTTCGGCTCAGGTCACGATCTCACGGTTCATGGGTTCAAGCCCCGCGTCGAACTCTGTGCTAATGGCTAGCTCAGAGCCTGGAGCCTGCTTCAGATTCTGTATTACCCTCTCTTTCTGACCCTCCTCTGCTCGCGCTCTCTCTGTCTCTCAAAAATAAATAAAACATTTAAAAAAAACTTTGTGCATTAAAGGATACTATCAAGAGATTAAAAAGAAAACCCAGAGAATGGGAGGAAATATTTGCAAATCACATATCTGATAAGGGTTTCATATCCAGAAGACATAAAGAACTCTTACAATTCAACCAGAAAATGACAACCCAATTACCAAACACACAAAGGACTTTTATTTATTTATTTTTAAATGTTTATGTTTTTGAGACAGAGACAGAGCATGAACAGGGGAGGGGTAGAGAGAGAGGGAGACACAGAATCCGAAATAGGCTCTAGGCTCTGAGCTGTCAGCACAAAGCCTGATGTGGGGCTTGAACCCACGAACCGTGAGATCATGACCTGAGCTGAAGTCGGATGCTTAACAGACTGAGCCACCCAGATGCCCCCACAAAGGACTTTTATAGACAGTTTGCCAAAGATATACAAATGGATAATTAACATATGAAAAGCTACACAACCTCATTAGTCAATAGGGAAATGCAAATATAAACTACCAAGAGATACTACTTCATAACTAATAAAAATAATTTTTTAAATGAACAAAAGAAGTATTGGCAAGGATGTGGAGCAATTGGAACCCTTGCATATTGCTAGTGGGAATGTAAAATAGTATAGCCATGGTAGAAAATAGTTTAGCAGGTGCTCAAAAAGTAAAAGAGAATTATTGCACAATTCAGCAATTCTATTCCTGGGTACAGACTCAAAAGAAATTAAAACGGGGACTCAAACAGATCCTCGTACATGAATGTTTACAACAGCATTATTCACAAGAGCTAAAACGGAAGTGTCCATCAACAGATGAATGGATCAACAAAATGTGGTATACCCACATAATGGAATACTATTTAGCCACAAAAAGGATAAAGTTCTGATTGTACAACATAGATTAACCTTGGAAACATTATCCTAAGTTAAATAAATCAGACACAAAAAGACAAATATTCTATGATTCCACTTACAGAGAATATGTATAAAAACAGGCAAGTTCATAGAGATTGGAAGTAGATTAAAGATTACCAGGGGCTGAGGCAACAGGAGGAATGATAAATTATTGCTCAATGGGCACAGAGTTTCTGTTTGGAGCAATGAAAAATTTTGCAAATAGACAGTTGTGATGGTTGCATAACGTTATGAATGTATGAATGCTGCTGTATAATACACTTAAAAATGGCTACAGTGGCAAGTTCTATTTCATATATATTTTACCACATTAAAAAAAGGTATGCAACTACTTATGGCAAATAGTAACAGTGTATCATGAGGCTTATAAAATATGTAGAAATATAATGTATGACAAGAACAGCACAAAAGATGGGAGAATCAAAACAGAAGTGTTCTAAGGTTCTTACATTATACTTCAAATGGAAAATGTTATTTATAGGTAGACTCTAGTTTAAAGATGAACTTTATAAACCCCGGTGCAACTATTAAAAGCAAAGCAAAACAAAACAGTACATCTGACAATGGAGATAAAATGGAACAATTGAAAAACAATGAATTCAAAAGAAGATGAAAAAGAACAAAAATCGGATATGATAGAAAGAAACAGCACTATGGTAGACTTAAACCTAACCTTACTGGCAATTATATTAAATATAAATGACCTACATATCCCACTTAAAGATGCACATTCTCAGGGCCCCTGTGTGGCTCAGTTGGTTGAATGTCCCACTCTTGATTTTGGCTCAGGTGAGGCTCATACTCATGAGATCAAGCCTGACATTGGGCTCTGAGCTGGATGTGCAGTCTCCTTAAGATTCTCTGTGTCTCTCCCTCTGCCTTCTCCATGCTTGCATACAGCATGCTTGCTTGCTCTCTCTCAAAAAGAAAAAAGAAATAAAAAGAAAAGGAAACATATTCTCAGACTGGATTTTTTTAAAATTTTAATGCTTTTTGCGAGAGAGCGAGCATGTGAGCATGAGCATGCGACTGGGGGAGGGGCAGAGAGAGAGAGAGGCAAATACAGAAACCACAGCAGGTTCTAGTCTCTGAGCTGTCAGCAGAATCTGATGCGGGGCTTAAACTCAACCAAGAGATCAAGACCTCAGCCAAAACCAAGAGCCAGACACACAGCCTACTGAGCCACCCAGATGTCCCCGGATTTGTTCTTTAAGTTTTATTTATTTGGGAGAGAAAGAGAAAAGGAGTGGGGAAGGAGCAGAGAAAGAGAGAGAGAGAATCCCAGGCAGGCTCCGCAATGTCAGTGCATACCCCGATGCAGGGCTTTTACTTACTAACTGTGAGATCATGACCTGAGCCAAAACCAAAAGTCAGGTCCTTAAGTGACTGAGCCAACCAGGTGCCCCTCAGACTGGATTTTTAAAAAGCACGATCAAGGAGCTTCTACTTCCACTTAGGATGTGCAAAGTCATAACATACCATTTCTCCAATCCTAAAAGTTAGTGAAGACTGGATAATCTATAAAATCATGAACCCATCAGGAAACTGAGGCTACAAGAAAACCAAGTGATTTGAATTCCAAGGAACAAAAAACCCCTCATAGAAAAAAGCAGACACTTCATAAGTATTAAGTATGAAAGACAAGGCTGTGAAAATGTCACAGATCAAAACTAATATACTGATGTGGAAGTCCCAGTTAGGACATGACACAACTTGGGAGAAACTTCACGAAAAACTCTGAGGAGTTAGGATGAAGTAGCTTATGGTACAGATGTACCGTTGGACTTCAAGATTCTGAAAATGGAAAATGAATGGTCCTCACCGTCCATGAAGTCTGTAATAGGCCAGCTGAAGTGCAAGCTGAACAAATGTGTCAGGGTGAAGCTTCTTCTTCTTGGTTAGCTTTTTACCAAAAGATGTAAAGGCATACGCCACAATCTGCAGATCAGATGCCTAACAAAAAAAATTAAAGGGGAAAAGTGAAAAATCACCTAAGAATACCCCAAAGATAACCAAATCATCATTTGCATTAATCATTTGATATTAAAAAATAAAGGTATCAAAGCTATAATTTATAATGTTTTATGCTGTCATGCTAGAATGGTATCCAACTTTTTATATATGATAGTTAAAAGACAAAGCATTAGTTCCTTAAAAAAAAAAAGAGTAAAGAAAAGATCTACCTGCTTGAGATATTGGGCTTTAGCCTGATTAATGTTGTTTAGTATTTTATCATCCACAGTGAAAACGAGCTCTTCTGGAAGTGATATATTTCGTACTTTTTCTGAACCCTGAAAATAGGGAGGACTTAAAAATGTTCAATCAAAAAAAAAATTTTTTTCCTACTAGGAAAAAAAGAAAGGATGAAATATTTTTTCTAACATACCTTCCATTTTCCTTCATTCTCTAAAATTTTCTCATCAACATAATGGCTGATGTTTACCGTAACCATTGCATCAAAAGGAGAATGCTAAAATGAAAATACAGAAGATGCTGAACACTTTTTGTCAACTTATAACTTGACCCAATATTTCATTTTCAATTTCCCTGCTCTTCATTTTTAATACAGAATAAACTGCAAAATTCAAAATTGCCTCGCCTAATAAGATATGGCTATCCTACAGCATAATAAGTGACTGCTGTATTTTATCTGCTGTGAAACAACAAATATTTAAAGTTGGCAGCACCTAATTAGGGATACTTAGGCAATGCTAATGATACTGGAAATGAAAGCAGGTGTATGTGTGCAGTGCTAAGATGTTCTGAAATTTTAAGAGCACTGTGCAAAATGCAAATGAGGCTGGCAGACTTTCTGAAGGCAAACAGTGTGGATATGATCTTTTTAGGTAAAGACATAGGCCACCATGTTGAGTATCAAAAAGCATTAATGATTTTGTGTTTATGTCTACAAAAGTGTTCAGATGTGGCAGAAATAATTCTCAGCGTTTAAGGAACGCTGGCAAAATGGGCTGAGTTACAGGAGTATTGTGGGTTTGACAACTAGATTAAGAGAAAGAAATTGCAGCTAGTGAATTTTTCCATCATTTACTGTGGAGGACAAACCTTATGTCTTCTTTTCTCCATGTCCTTTGACAATTACATCAGATAGCAGTAACATGGAGAAAAAATAAAACTATCACTTTATATTAAACAATTACCATTCATGAGTTGAAGGTGGCACTACCAGCCTTGGAGAGAAAGATGGGAAGTTTAAGAAAAGAGCTGAGCACACACGGAAACTCCCCAGTATCAGAAGGAGTAATTAGGTGTCTTAAATGTCACCCTAACATTACAGAGATCTGCTGCCCTCTGTCACAGCCCAGGGGAGCCTAGAAGTACAGAATGAATACTGTTACCAACTAGAGAGCAGCCACAACATGAGGAAAGGCTCTTGAGGTAGGTCAGAATAAGATGCATGAACAACTTCAATCAATAGCACCCAAAACAAGACTCACAGATCATTGACAAGTACGTTTTCTAACTGCATCTTGCAACTTTACAAGTAATTTTTATAGGTATCATATATTGTTTCATTTGAGATAATACTATTAATTTCTAACTCTTTTCCTGGAGCCAGTAAGAAAATGCAAGGCTTAAGGATAAAAGTCTCTTTGACTTATAATTCTACCTACCCTTCTCATGGTAGAAAGCTTATCATCAATTTTCTAAAAAGTTAGGAACTATGAAAATTTCAAATGCTTTTGTGATGTTTTATTTGTTCATACAGTTTTAACTTTCTTTTTCTTTTTTAATTTGTGTGGAGACAATATGTGTAACATATTGTTTAGGAATAAGGGCTTTGATTCTGAGTCTAAACTCTACCATTTCCAAGCTGTGCAACTGGTGAAGAGTTACTTAGTTTTTTAAGTAATCTGCTCATCTGTTAGTGGGAATAATAATCATAGAATTAGTGAGAAAAGGGATTTTAATAATGCTTATAAAGTACTTACTACAGAACCTGGACCACAGCAATCATAAGTAACTGATGTTATTATTTAATAAGTGTTTATTTTGTGCTTCTTTATGTGCCATTCACAAAGCCCTATAACAAAGCCTATATAGAAAAGACAAAATAGTTGACCCCAGGATTTTAAATCCCAAAAGGGAAATGTAATTAATTACTATAATCACAGAAGTACATATTTAGGTACCAATGGAATACAGCAGTGACATGGCTTTGGATATAGAGTAGACCAACTTTTAGAGTATAGAGATGACCTTTGAACAACACTGACCTCCCATGTCATCAAAAATCCATATGTAACTTTTCACTATCCAGAACTTAATTACTGTTGACCAGAAGTCTTGCCAATACATAAGCAGTCAATTAACATGTTCTGTGTTAAAAGTATTATATCTATATTCTTACAATAAATTTAAGAGAAAATAAAAAGGTTAAGAAAATCCTAAGGACAAGGAAATACATTTACTGTAGAGTAAGTAGAACAAGGCACCACACATCTCATTCCCACCCAAAGCTAGCAAAGCTACCAAGGAATGCAGGAACCTCCTTCCAAGCAGATTCCAGGGGAAGGCAGAGAACTAGGGAAGGTTATCTTCCCTATTACCCTTCTCTATAGGTTGCTTGCTCCCCCTGACCCCTCTGCATGGTTCTAACTCAGTTTCTGCCTGTGTGCAGTGCTGTCAAGAGGCTCCCAGCAGTATTAGTGCTCCACCTCAGGGAACTTTCAGCACCTCAGACAGCGCTCCTTCATGCCCTGAGCTCTGCGGCCCGGGTTCCAGCCTAGTGCTAGCCTGCCCCAGATGGTCTCATGGACCCTTGGCGGGAAGAGAGGGTTGGAGGGAGTGCAGATTATCAGTCTGTGGTTCTTGGTCAATTGTGGACGATGACGGGCCTTGTCACTTCACTGAGAATCCCTCTTCAGAGCCAGTTTCTCTGCTCCTTTCAGTTCCAGACCTCAGTGAACCAAACTGCACAGGTAGTGAGGTGAGGACTGCCATGAGCATCTAGTAGCCCTGCTGTTCGAGCCTTCCCAGCATCTCTCCTCCATCTTTCCTTCACTTTTAGTCCTTTTCCAACTTCTACCTTGTTTTTCAATCACAATATAAAATATATACTTTAAAAAAATAAATAAGATACATACTTTTAAAAATCCATATATTTAACCAAACCCACACAGTTGAAACCTATGTTGTGCAAGGTCAACTGCATACACTTTAATAATGATGTTTTACTAGGTTAAATTAATTGCTTTTTCTGTAATCATCTCAGATTACAAAGGCAATCTACATGGAATTTTAAAAGCAGATTATCATGGTAAGATAATCAGATCAATTTTATAAATAAGTGGATATTAATTCATACACATAAAACATGTCCATATGCTTACTACAAGAAAACATCTCATTTGTGCTGAGATGTGTATTTATTATGGGACCAATATTCTTCATTTAAAGATAAAAAAATCATTAAAGTTATTTTCAACCTGAACTTGAGCCAATAGCAAGAGTTTAGTGCTATTAATAAAAATCAAAATAGTGCAAGGTGTTTTTTTGGAGGGATTTGAGGGGTGAAAGTGAGAAAGTAAAGTGAGTTCCTGATGAGAATAATTTACTCTTATGTAACAATATAACATCCAGTTTGAACAATATATGATAAAATTCTCAAAATGAGAATAGGTAAAAACTAGTAAAGAATAACTGCTGCACTGGCAGATGAATGGACAAAGAAGATGTGGTATACATATACAATAGAATATTACTCTGTCGTAAAGAAAGAATGAAACCTTGTCATTTGGAACAACATGGATGGAGCTAGAAAGTATTATGCTATGCCAAATAGAAAAAAGACAAAGACCATATGATTTCACTCACATGTGGAATTGAAGAAACACATACACACAAAAAAAGATCATAGGGAAAAAAAGAGAAGCAAACCAATAATTAGACTCTTAACTATGGTGAACAATCTGCTGGTTACAAGAAGGGAAGTGGGTGAGGAGATGGGAGAAATATGTGATGGGTATTAAGAAGGTCCCTTGAAAGGAGCACCAGGTTTTGTAGGTAAATACTGAATCACCACCCTGTACATCTGAAACTAATAGTACACTGTATGTTAACTGGAATTTAAATAAAAATTTGGAGAAAAACATAACTGCAAGCTACCCATATATTAATGGGTCAATGAAACTATTAAGCCAGGGAAGAGAACACACATAAGAAGGAACAGTGAGACTAACATTACAGTCAGAATCAGTACAAAGGAAAAGCCTATTAAGATGGCGACAATGTCAGAATATGTGTGAAGAGGGTAATCAACTGCAGCAAACAAGTCAAAGAAAATAGAGAAGATACTTGGAAGTGGTTAGCTACTTTACAGAGGACAGTTTCTGGGGAAGTGAGGATATAAACCAGACTGAGTAAGTCAAGAAGAATAAAAGAAAGGACTCAAGAAAATGGAGGCAATTAACAAGTATTTTGTCAACAATGAACTCCAAGGAAGAGGACAGACAAGAAATCTTTAAAATGACTCATAGCAAACTTGTACTCTGATGAGGTACTATAATAGACATCTAGTTTTATTACATGCTCATCAACCACTTCCATCTTTTTCTAAGATTTGTTTTTCTGTAGGCAACTCCCACACATTCTGTGGTGGTTTGAATGAGAAGGATTCTACCCGCTTGGTTCCAAGGTTTAACAGGTGACCCAGGTTACACAAATTAGAGCACCTGATTACTCAGAATGAGCACATGACAGGAAAAGGCCAGTCACAACCAGTGAGCATTATTCCCAGGACTTTTGCTGAAACCACTGAGGCAGCTGAGGAGGGGTGGGGGAAGGCATTTGATGTGCTGGCCATTTGCATGGAGAACACAAATCTATGAAGGGAGCTGTGAATGTGAAGACAAGACACTGTGGGTACAATGACCACATGGGATAGTCTACCTGAAGATGAAGTCAAACACAGGAAGTAGTGTCAAAAACGGAGGGGGAAATTTCTAATAAAAGCATTTGGACACAGGATGTTGGCCTTAAACAAATTCAGCTGTACCCCTATGCCAATAAATACCTTCTTAAGTTAATACCAGTATAATTTAGGTTTCTATCACCCAGAACTAGGTACTGATTAACACAACTATTGGACCCAGATCAACATAATAGGTCTTTTCGGTATTGTACAGTCACTAAATGCTTCTGGAGGAAGGCCACCAAAACCAATCTACCTCATACTACTTTAAAGCAAATTACACAGTTTATGAAAGTTCTTACAATGAGATCACAAGTGTATACTGCAACTCTGTGATTGAGTTTTTAATTTTCTTAGTTCATAGACTTCTTGAATGGCCATCAGAACATGGCAAGGTGGAGCTAATAAATATGATCATAGGAGAACAAAAGAGAAACAAGTTTTTTTTTATGAAGGTAAAAAATGGGAGAAGCATGGACACTGTAATATCTATAGTGTAAATAAATATTCCAAAGATCATGTGCCATTTTAGGAATATAGCTTAAAAATTCCTGGGCATATCTAGAAATATATCTGCATTTATCTCTCTGTGCACAGAATATACACATAATGCTGTACTTTTAAAGTTTGTTTTCAATGTTTTTATTATTTTTATTTTTGAAAGAGACAGAGAGTGAGGAGAGTAGAAATAGAGAGGAAGACACAGAATCCAAAGCAGGCTCCAAGCAATGAGCTGCCAGCATGGAGCCCAATGTAGGCCTCAAACTCACAAACTGCAAGATCATGGCCTGAGCTGAAGTCAGATGTTTAACTGACTGAGCCACTCAGGTGCCCAATGCTTTATCTTTTAAAATAGGTTTTAATTCTCAACCAACAGGTAACAGTGGACATAAGGAGCTTTAAAATACTTTAAAAGCCATAACTACATAAAATACACACAAATTCCATTTTGCAGATACACATCAAAGTGCCAGCCTTAATACAAATAAAAACAATTTGTCCTCTACTCTGTCTTCACTGGAATTCCTAACTAAACCTTTTAGTATAATGTCATAGAACTATACAAGTGTTTATTTGACCAAAGCACAGCCTAACTAATAGTTTATTGCCACTAAATTAACCTCAACAATTGAAAGGAAAAATAACTTTAGTAGTTTACTTACATCACAACTACAGCCAAATACTCCATTGGAAAAGGAAACCAGGTTATAAGATTTGTCTCCCCAGCGGACTGTTGGATCTCCAATAAGAGTCATTGAAGTTGCCTAAAACAAATTCAATGTTTTAAAATTAAGAGAATTTTAATATTAACAGGTATATAAGAATTTATATCTTAAATGTGTATACATACATACACACACACGCACACAATCCCACTTTTCCTCTTCAGGTAAACCAAATTTAATAAAATCATAATTATAACTCAAAAGAGATCATACCAATTCCAGTCCTGTCTTTAGATATTTCTCAAAATCTCAAGAAATCCTACCAGAAAACAGAAAGCTGGTAAAATACTCATGGGTGCTTAGAGAACTTCAAAGGGAAAAGACAAAGCTTTCGCAACTTGAATAGTCTAAGAAGCTGTGATAAGTTTAGTCATTAGAGTCTAGTTACAAGAAAAATATTTCACGAATTCACATTCTACTAAGCTGGTTTCTCAAACAGTAGGTTTTGGCACATTAGCGAGCCATGAAAACAATTTAGGACATCACAGTAAACATTCATTATAAAAAGAACAAAATAAAAATAAATATCAGAGTCTATCACAGATAGTAAAAGTAATTTCTATTTTGTTAATCTTCTATTATGTGGATGTATGTGCATAGTGGGCTAAAATCTAAATACATGTCTAACCAGACTGCAATGAAAGCTCAAATGCTACATTAAAATATATTCTTCCTCAAGAAGTTTTGTGACCCTCCCAGGGTGCCTGTGTGGCTCAGTTAAGCATACAAGTTCAGCTCAGGTCATGGTCTCACGGTTCCTGAGTTTGAGACCTGCATCAGGCTCTGTGCTGAGTTCAAGTCCCACATCAGGCTCTGTGCTGACAGCTGAGCCTTGAGCCTGTTTTGGATTCTGTGTCTCCCTCTCTCTATGTCCTTCTCCCACTCCCACTCTCTCTCAAAAATAAATATTAAAAAAAACTTTTTTTAAAGTAGTAGTTTGGGGTGCCTGGGTGGCTCAGTAGGTTGAATGTGCAACTTTGGCTCAGTTCCTGATTTCTCAATTTGCAAGTTCAAGCCCAGTGTCCAGCTGTGTGCTGACAGGTGAAAGCCTGGAGCCTATTTCCGATTCTGTGCCTCCCTCTCTCTCTGCTCCTCCTCTGCTCATGGTCTGTCTCTGTCTCTCAAAAATAAACATTAAAAATTTTCAAAAAAAATTGTTTGATGACTCTCCTACTAAAAAAAAGTCCAGCTAAAGTTATATAAAGTTATTTTTGCCTACAAGATTTTTCAATCCTTATTATTCCATTATTTAATTGTGATAAATGCATTATGAAATAATTTAAGTGTTTTCAAAAGACTAGTAGACTTACATAAATTTGACTATTGCTTTTTATTGTTTACGAGGAAATGATAACATTATCCCGGGAGAACGGGTTGGGGAGGAAACAAAGTAAAGCTACATTTACTCTCTGCTCATGACTAAAGCCAGTGTGTCAATAAAACCAAATGATAAAATCAATGACTTAAAAGACTGATAGAACTCCTAGGACAGACCTCACCAAATAAGATGTCAAGGCACACTGGTATGGGTCATGGGAAGGTTCTCATATCACCTTTGGCATGATAAGCTCACTCAACCCAGTGTCTTATGTAAATTTTCCGTTAATGCAAACTATAGTCCTACTTCTTTAAACAATGTACAAGATTTATCTAAATTACCTAAACAATGAGGCAGGAATTGACAAAGGATTATTTATGTATAAATTAAATCTAGTGTATGCATATACGACAACTAAAGTAAAAATTTTAAGACATTGCATGTAACAAAAAATCTTCTCATCTTCAACATGCTTGAGAGTCTTCAAGAATAATCTGTGAGAAGAAATAACAAGATAGTCAAGTACCTGAGAATAATCTTCTGGTGTTACATGTGGACTGCTATCCTCTATGGAATACACCAGTAAACTGCTCTGAATTTTTTCTAACCTAGTCAAGTTTTCTGGATCAAGACTAATCAAATATTCTCGTGCCTAAGAGACAAAGAGATAATGATTAAATGTTACAAACTAAATATATCCAGAAAATCTAAAAATAGAATGTTAGGGAGAAGGTTTATTACGAAAAGTGTAAAATGCTGTCTGAAAGTAGAATATTCCAATGAAATCTTTCATGAGCCAAAACAGTGTAAAGCAAAGAGGCAATTACCATTAATTTATATGGAAAAATGTTTGAACATTCCCAGTCTCCCCCCAACTCCCAAAACCTCACTTTTGTTTTACTGATAACACAGGACACATCTTGCTGGGGGACGCACAAATAAAGTCAGACACAGCACAGATGTGCACAGACACAGACGCTCCAAGCTTGATGGTGAGGCACTGAAGGTAGCTCCAGGGGAAGGAGCTGGGGGCCGCCACTCTTGCTGCTCAGGGAACATGCTGTGATAAACTTGCTGACACTATTTCTGCTTTTTGCCTTTTATGATAAAAGCAAAAATCCTCTTTGGGTTTCTTTCAATGTGCAAAAGCAAGTACTAATGTAGGTCCTTTGTGAAAGTGTAGGGACATAGCACAAACTTTCAAAAGTGGGGGATACTTGTGCAATTAATAATACCCTATTACATATTTGAAGATTGCTAAGAGAATACATCTTAGAAGTCTTCATCACAAGAAAAAAATTTTTAATTATGTGAGATGATGTTAACTAGATTTATTGTGATCATTTTACAATATATACAAGTATCTAATCATTATGCTGTACACTTGACACTAATATAATGTTATGTCAATTATACCTCAATTAAAAGATAACTGTAAATTATCACCTTAGCCCATTGGGTTCGCTCCTCACTCGTTAATGCTGCTATGCCAGGTCCATCAGGTTCACTATGGCACTTCTTGTGAATATATGTCAATTGCCTTAGGGAAGATTAAAGAAAAAATATGTAAAAAGCATAAGCAGGATCATTAGCTACTTTTAGCCTTTAATACTAATAGGTCATAATGTTTATCAGTACTTAAACATTTTTGATGTATTATCCAAAGGAAGGGATTATGATCTCAACAGCAATGGATTTATTTCCCACACCTCATCTTCTTTTTTTGTTTTTTTAAGTGTGAGTCTGTGGCCTATTAACACAAAAGTATATTTGATAATAACTTATGTAACTAAATTTGTTGTTTTGCTGGTATTATTTATACTTTGAAAATGTACATGTACTTCTGGGGTCCAAGTAAATATCCCTTACAACAAAGAACTTGAAAAATATTCTGGTAAATAATATAGCAAATATTATATACATCTTACCTAACTAAAAACTATGTGCATATATATTTAACAGTATTACTCTATAACAAATTAATATTTTTGTGTAAACTCAAAAATAGAAGTACTGTGCTGTCAATTTTAAATGTTTTCACATGTTACTTACAATCATTTTAAAAACTATTAAAGAAAAATTCTTTCACTCCAAAGTACTCTATACTCCCAACTGATTAGTTTTTGTGCCTTTTTTTTTTAGTTTTCTAAACATAGGACAGGTAAATAACAAGGTTCTTCAATAAAGAAATACACTTTCATCAGTCAAATATCAAAGGTTTAGCATAGACAACAAAAGTAAAAAATTACATCAAACTGAAAGCTTCTGCATGGTTAACATCAAAATTAAAAGGCAACCTACAGAATATGAGAAAATATTTGCAAGCCATTTATCTGATAAGAGGCTAATCTGCAAAATATATAAGGAACCCCTACAACTCAATACCAAAAAAACAAATAACCATGATTAACAAAAGGGCTAAGGAACTAAACAGACATTTCTTCAAAGAAGAAATACAAATGGCCAGCAAGTGCATGACAAGGTACTCAACATGACTACTCATCAGGGAAATGCTAATCTAAACCACAATGATACGTCATTTCACAGCTATCTGGATGGTTATGAGAAAGGTAAGAAATAAGTGTTGGTGGGGACATGAAGAAAAGAACTCTTGTGCACTGTTGGTAGGGATGTCAAGTACTGCAGCCACTATGGAAAACAGTAAGGAGTTTCCTCGAGAAATTAAAAATAGAACTACTTTATGACCCAGCAATCTCAGTTCTGAGTGTATATCCAAAGGAACTGAAGTCCGGACTTTGAAGAGACATCTGCACTCCCATGTTCACTGCAGCATTATTTACAATAGCCAAGAGGTGGAAGCCACTTAAGTATCCATTGACAAATGAATGGATAAACAAAATGTAACCTATATATACAATGGAATAGCATGCACCCTTAAAAAAGAAGGAAAAGAAATCCTGCCATTTTCAACAACATGGATAAACGTGGAGGACATTACACCAAGTGAAATAAACCAGACACAGGACAAATACTACATAATATCACTTACAGGAGCAAGCTAAAATAGAGTAGCATGGTAGTTTCTCAGCCGTGGGTAAGGAGGAAATGGGGAGGTATTAGTCAAAGGACAAAGTTCCATCTATATAAGATGAATATCCTAGAGATCTAAGGTATAGCATAGGGCTTGAAATTAACAGTACTATATTGTATGCTTAAAAAAGTTAAGAGGAGAGATCATATGTTAAGTGTTCTTATCACAAAAAATTAGTAATAAAGAAAGGAGGCAGGAAATTTTTAGAGGTAATGGATAAGTTTATGGTAGATTGTGGTGATGGTTTCAGGGGTATGTACTTATCTCCATATTCTTCAAGATATACACAATAAACATGTATAACTTTTTATATGTCAGCCACACCTCAATAAAGTTTAAAAAATTCTCTGTCCAATTTTTAAAAATGGCACAGATTTGGTAACTAGGATAACCCCTCTTTAATCTGGCCATCAAGGCATCTGTTTTTTTTAAGCTACACATGCACTGTTTGATATTTAAAGGCCCAAAAATTTGTATTATCAATATTCACATTTCAGACTCCTACACCTTTCAAAATATTCTATACTTGATATTTCCTCACAATCTGGTTTCTGCCTTCATTATTTTCACTTTCATTTACTATAATCTGATTTTGTCCTCCAATGATTATCTTGAAACTGAATTTCTGAAAGTCACCAATAGTGTCCCATAAAACAAATCTAGTAGGTTTATCTCAGTCCTGTTTTCCTCATCACAGAGTAACACCCAGGAGTAAATCTTAAAATTATCTTCTATCTTAGCCTTTGTAGCCCTATTCCACCACAGTCTCCTTACCTTGCTGTCTGCTCAGTCTTTTTCACTGATCATCTGTTCTCTTCCCACTGCCAAATGTTTCCCCAAATTTCTGTCACTGATCTCTCCCAACATCTTCTACAAGTTTCTCCTTTGGTAATTTCATCAGCTGGTTTAAGAGCTTTAACTATAGCCTTTATGTAAAAGGCAACCAAATCCTCAACCCCACTTTCTCTTTAAATTTCTGGCACTAAATTTCCTAATGCTTGCTGCTATCTCGACTTCATTTTCTGCAAGCATTCCAAACTAGATGTAAAAACCATCTCCCTGTCCCCTTTCCACAAATTAAAAGAAAAAAAGCTTACCTTAGAAGAAATCAGGTATAAATCTTTGTGACTTTGTTTTTGTTTTTTGTTTTTTTTGTTTTTGTTTTTTAAGTAGGCTTCATGCCCAATGTGGAGCTTAACTCATGACACTGGGATCAAGAGTGGTGCTCTACCAACTGAGCCAGCCAGGTGCCCCTAAATATTTATGACTTTGGATTAGGGAACTATTTCTCAGGACACAAAAAGCACAAGCAAGCAGAGAAATAGAAAATTGGATTTTACAAAAATTAAAACATTTGTGCTTCAAAGGAGTCCATGAAGAAAATGAAAAGACAACTCCAGAAAGGGAGAAAAATATTTGCAAATGATGTATCCAGTAAGAGACATTTTTAGAATATATAAGGGAGTTCTACAATTCAATAATCAAAAGACAATTCAATTACAAACTGGCAAAGGATTTTAATAGACTTTTCTCCAACAAAGATAAGCAAATGGTCAATAAAGCACATGAAAAGATGCTCAACAGCATGGAAGAAAAAGAACACTCAGTACCAGTGGTGGGAAAAGCAAACTGGTGCGGTCACCATGGAAAACAGTATGGAAGTTCCTCAAGTTAAAAATAGTACTATCTAGCAATCACACTACTGAGTATTTACCCAAAGAATACAAAAATATTATTCAAACAGATACATACATCCCTTTGTGTATTTACATTACTTACAATAGCCAAGACATGGAATCAGCCCAACTGTCCACCGGTTGATGAATGGATAAAGATGTGGTATATATACAGTGGAATACTATTCAGCCACACAAAAGATTGAAATCTTGCCATGTGCAATAACACATATGGCTCTAAGTGAAATAAATCATAGAAAGACAAATACCATATGATTTCACTCATATGAGGAATTTAAGAACACAAAACAAGTGAGCAAAGGGGGGGAGAAAAGAGAGAGACAAACCAAGAAACTGACTCCTCCATTATGGTTCCCAGAGAGGAGGCTTCAGGGGAGGACTGGGTTAAATAGATAATAGGGATTAAGGAAAGCACTTGTCATAATGAGCATCGGGTGATGTATGGAATTGTTGAATCACTAAACGTATACCTGAAACTAATACAGTTAGGTATGGTAACTAAACTGGAATTACAATAAAAACTTAAAAAAAAATAAAGTCTTAGTCATTTAAAAAAAAAACCCACTCAAGATCCCTGTCATAATAAAAATGCAAATCTAAACCACAATGAGACCCTACTTCACACCTTTTTGGTTACAGAATGACTATAACCAAAAAGGCAGATAATAACAAATGCTGGTGAGGATGTTAAGAAATTAGAGCCCTCATATACTGCTAAAGTGAATATTAAATGGCGCAGTCATTCCGAAAAACAGTTTGGCATTTCCTCTAATAAATAGAGTTGCGGCACAGCAACCAGTTATGTATCCAAACTAAATGAAAACACATATTCACACAAAAATCTGATGTTCAGGAAAGCATTATTCATAGCAGCCAAAAAGAAGAAATAACCCAAATGTCCATTAATAGATGAATGTTTACATTAAATGTGGTATATCCACAGAATGGAATGTTATTCGACCAGCAAAAAGTAATAAAGTGTGCTACAATATAGATGAGCCTTGAAAACATCATGCTAAGTAAAAGAAGCCAGACACAAAATGCCATATATTTTAAGATTCCATTTATATGAAATGTCCAGAATAAGCCAGTCTACAGACACGGAAAGTGAAGTGGTGGTTACGCCATGCTAATGGGATTAGAGGGTTTGGGAGACATAGGTAGTGTCTACTAATGCATCAAGTGAAAGCTGGGGAGCAATGGGCTTTATTCCTTATGGGTCCAGGGTCATAATGGGGGGTAACAAAAATGTTCTAAAATTGACTGTAGAGATGATTACACGTTCTGTGAATATGCTAAAAGATGCTGAATTTCGTGCTAATTTATTTAAGTAGCTTTCACAACCAGCACCTGAACCCATGACCCAGAGATTAAGACCTGAGCAGAGATCAAGAGTCAGACACTCAACCAAGTCAGCCACCCAGGCACCCCAAGAATTGTGCACTTTAAATGGGTGAAAGGTATGGTGTGTAGACTGTATCTCTATAGTTATTAAAAACAAGAAAAAAATGAAATGGTTCCTCCTCCTCTATTGCCTTCTGTTATACTACCTGCCTACTCAACCATGTTTAAAAAATTCACTCCTATTTAATACTTTCTTTTCTAAGCCCCATCACCAACTCTTATTAATTTTATCTCCAAAACTTGTTCTGCATTTGTCCCATCTTTTAAAGCCCCAACCTCTTCCTTCCTTCCTAGATTACTGCAGTAGATTTAAATATATTTCTTTCAAGGCTCCAACTCACTAATTCAGAATCTGACCCATCTTACACTTCTAACATGTATCTTACCTTTCTAGATAAAATGTCCTAATGCAACAGACTGGCCTGATGACTGAAATCAATCAATCAATCAATCTCTCTCTCTCTCTCTCTCACACACACACACACACACACACACACACACTTTTGCTCTGTATTAATAACTAAGTTAAAAAAAATACCTGGTAACTAATCTCTTAGCATTCCGTCTGCTTGCAAAACATATTGGAACAGATACATCTACCTTTTTAAAAAAGTTTTATTTATTTTGAGAGAGCATGCATGCATACAAGTTGGGGAGGGGCAGAGAGAGAGAAAGAGATAAAATCTTAAGTAGGCCCCACACTGTCAGCGCAAAGCTCGAAGCAGAGATCGATCTCACAAACTGTGAGGTCATGACCTGAGCTGAAACCAAGAGTTGGACACTTAACCAACTGAGCCACCCAGGCGCCCTTCTACCTTTTTAAAAAACCATTGCATAGAATTCCATCAAACGGACATACTATAGTTTTATTTATTTATAAATGATTTTGATACAACACTATAATCAATATAATAGAGCTAAATACAAAGCCAGTAAGAGATTAACGGAGGCTATCTCCTTGGTGGTTGAGGAAATTCCCAAGAGACTGGGAAATGAGGAAAGAGTTGACCTTGCAGTGACATGTGAAAAGAGACAAAGCTTGAGGCAGTATGACTATTCAAAAGGTGAACAAGGCAGGTAAGAGCATTCCAAATAGAAAGCATGAGTCATGCCAAGATTACAGAAAACTAATGTGTTATAAGAACAGCTAACCCAGAAATGGGATAGGAATAAGATGCACAGGGAGGAAGAGCAGGACACTAGGCTGAAAAGACAGGCAAAGGTCCAATCAAGACCATGGCTGAGGCACTGGGACTTTATTCTAGACCATAAAGAACCTTTAAAGAATTTTAACCAAAGATGAGTTAACCATGAAATTTAAATTTTAAAGATTTGAGAGTCACTGATAGAGAATGTATGGAGGCAAGAAAGCCACCATTGAGACTGAGTTAACAGAAAGTTAAAAACCTAAGGAAAAAGATTTTTTAAAAAGAGAAACCAAAAATCCATCATATTATTTTTCCTAATTTTTAATAGCAAATCAAATTTGCTGTTATCCAAACAAAACAAGTCACAGGCTAAATTTAGCTCATGAATCATATGTATATAATTTCCAGAAGAGTGGCTTTGAGTAATCCAATTAATAAGCCTGATATATAACAGTTATATGTTAAATTTGGATCAAATTAAAAAATATAACTGGATCACACGTAAATGTTATCCAAGACATAAAAACAAAATACCTTAAAGGAAAAATGGGTAAATTTGCCTACATTAAACTTAAAACTTTAACTGGAAAAAAATGCTTATAACACATGGAATAAAGGATTAATGTCCAAACATATAAATAACTGCTACAAATCAATATGAATTTTTTTTTTATTATTATTATTTTTTTAATGTTTCATTTATTTTTGATACAGAGAGAGACAGAGCATGAGAAGGGGAGGGACAGAGAGAGAAGGAGACACAGAACCGGAAGCACGCTCCAGGCTCTGAGCTAGCTGTCAGCACAGAGCCTGACGCGGGGCTCGAACCCACGAACGTGAGATCTGACCTGAGCCGAAGTCGGAGGCTCAACTGACTGAGCCACCCAGGCGCCCCAATATGAATTTTTAAAAATAGTTAAAAGAAGGGTGCTTGGGTGGCTCAGTAGGTTAAGCATCCGACTCGGCTCAGGTCATGATCTTGTGATTCGTGGGTTTGAGCCCCCCATCGGGCTCTGTGCTGACAGCTCAGAGGCTCCAGGCTCTGTGTCTCCCTCTCTCTTGAACCCTTGCCTGCTCATGCTGTCTCTCTCTCTCAAAAAATAAACATTAAAAAAATTTTTTTTAAATAGTAATAGAAAACAAACGAAAGCAACTTACAGAAGAAAAAATATAAATGGACTACAAACATAGAGAAAAATACCCTCAAGTGTAATGAGGGATGTGCCAATGACAGGTGAAAACATTTTTCACCTGTCAGTTCACCATGTTTTAATTATACCATGTAAGCATGTAAGTAATGATGTGGAGAGGTATCCTCATAAAATCCTGGCAAGAAATATAATGTCATACAATGTCACTTAGCTAACAATCTGACTTAGCTGAAAATTTTAAATGTATCTATCTTATGATCTAGAAATTTCACATCTAATTATCAAACTACAGATATTTTCTCCCCACAGAGACACGCTTAAAAATGTTCACTCTTATAGTAACAAACGGAAACTACCTCAATGCATACTAATGGAGAAATGATCAAACAAGAGAATGTCCATTTGATGGAATTCTATGCAAGTTACAAAGAACTCTTCATACCATGTACAAAAATCGATTCTCAGCTGTCAATGTAAATGTTACATTGCAAAGAAATTCTACAACACAATTTACGAAAATGTGTTATTTGTCATCAATAGCCAAATTATGGAAAGAGCCCAAATCAACTAACAGAAGAATAGACTATTACTCAGACATCAAAAAGAAAGAAAAAAAAATCTTGCCATGTATGAAGCTATAGAGTATTATGCTATGCAGAGTCAAGTCAGAAAAGGACAAATACCATATGATTTCACTCACATGTGGAATCTAAAAATACAAATGAACAAAAAGTATTTAAAAGACAAATGAGAAAAAGAGAGAGAGGCAAACCAGGAAAAGACTCTTGGGGCGCCTGAGTGCCTCAGTCAGTTGAGCGTCCGACTTCAGCTCAGGTCATGATCTCACAGTATGTAAGTTCAAGGCCCATGTTGAGCTCTGTGCTGACAGCTCAGAGCCTGGAGCTACTTCGAATTCTGTGTCTCCCTCTCTCTCTGCCCCTCCCCCACTTGTGCTCTGTCTCTCTCAAATATAAATAAATGTAAAAAAATTTTTTAAAAGACTCTTAAATTACAGAGAACAAACTTATGGTTACCAGAGGGGAGGTGGAAGTGGGGGGAGTCTGAGTAAAAGAGGTGAAGGGGATGAAGGAGTGCACCTGTAATGAGTATGGAGTGTTGTACGGAAGTGCTGAATCACTAAATTCTACATCTGAATTTAATATTGCACTGTATGTTACCTGGAATTTAAATAGAAACTTGGAAAGAAAAAAGGTTCAAAAAAAAAAAGGAAAGAAAACACACTCTTGATATTGGGTTATGGAAAAGTTTTTTAAAATAGGATACAAAAGGGCACCTGGGTTAAGTGTACCCAGTTGGTTAAGCACTGGATGTTAGCTCAGGGCATGATCTCGTACTCCATGGGTTCGAGCCCTGCATTGGGCTCTGTGCTGACAGCTCAGAGCCTGAAGCCTACTTTGGATTCTGTGTCTCTTCTTCTCTCCCTCCCCAGTTCACACTGTCTCTCTCTCTCTCTCAAAAATAAACATTAAAAAAATTTTTTAAATAAAAAACAACAGGACACATAAATATAATTCATATGGTAAAAGGTGAATAAATTGAACTACATTCATATTAAGAACTTCTAATGAGAATGGCTAAAATAAAATAAAAAAAAACAAGTTTTGGGAAGGATGTAACCCTCATGCACTGTTGGTGGGAATGTAAACTGTGGAAAACAGTATTGAGGGTCCTCAAAAAATTAAAAATAGAAATACCATATGATCCAATAATTCCACTAATGGATATTCTCAAAGAAAATGAAAACACTAATTCAAAAAAGACATATGCACCCCTATGTTCACTGAAGCATTTTACAACAGCCAAAATATGGAAGTATCGTAAGTGTTCAAAGATAACCAAATAGATAAGGAATATGTGGTATGTATACACATACACAGTACAATATTAAACATCCATAAAAAAAAGGAGGAGATTGTACTATCTGCCATAACATGGATGGACCTGGATGGTATCATGCTAAGTGAACTAAGTCAGACTGAGAATGACAAATACTGTACGATCCTACTCATGTGGAATCTAAATATACAGATGAATGAACGAAAAGCAGAATCAGACCTATAAATACAGAGAACAAACTAATGTTGCCACAGGGGAGGGAGGGAAAGCGGAAAATCAAAATGGGTCAGGATTTGGGTCAAAATGGGTCAAGAGTGGGAGACACAGGCTTCCAGTTATGGAATGAGTAAGTCATGGGCTTAAAGGGTAGAGCATAGGGATAGTCAGTGATATTCTAATAGTGTTGTATGGTGACGAATGGTAGTTGAACTTACCCTAAGAGAGAAAAAAAAAAACAAAACTCCTTTTGATCAAAAAATAATAGAAAACAAGGCAGTTAAAAATATCTTCTATTTTGTGGATTTCCAAACATAAAAACAACAAAAGGCTCACATCCAAAATGTATAAAGAACTCCTCCCACAACAGACATATATGTGTGAAAATACTAATTAGTATAACTATTTTGGAAAAGTGCATAATGTACTGAATTTCAATATTCACATACCCTGTGACTCAACAAGTCCTTCCCCAGGTGTAATCAGACAGAAACTGTACAAGGATTCTCACAGTAGCATCTTTTGTACTAATAAAAACCGTAAGCAACCTAAAGAACCACCCTTGGGAAGAAGGGAAAGCATGATAATTGACAAGTGGCATGAAGAGAATTTCTAAAATACTGGAAATGTTCTATTGTCTTGACCTGGTGGTGGTTACATGAGTATTTAGCTGTATACTTCTGTGTATGCTTTTGTACATGTTTGTAATATTCAATAAAAAAATTTTTAAAGACCTATATAGATATGTACAACTCAACATTTATAAGATGATCTAGCAAAATTTGAACAAATGACTGTACATGTCATGAGGTATGATAATGCTACTATGTGTGTATAATTTTAAGAGTCCTTACATTTTAGAAGTACATACTAAAATATTTATAGCGAAAATATATTATGTCTGAGATTTTCTTTACAATAATCCATAGGAGAGGGAGGGGAAAAGGAGATGTGGTTGAAACAAGACTATGAATTGTAATTGTTGAAGCTGGAAGATAACTGTTAAATCTGGGGGATGAGAACATGGAAGAGCTTCCTTATATAGTTCCCTCTAAATTTTGAATTTTTCCATAATATACTTTGAAAATATAAACACAAAATACTATACATACATACTATCTATATGTATTTAAATATACTAGGTATAAAATACACACATACTTTTTTATAAATCTTTACATGCACATAATTTCATTAGAACAGATACAGAATACACCCAACTAGTAATAGTGATAAATTCTGGGGCAAGAAATGGAATGGATAGTATTTGTTTTTAAAAAAATTTTTTAATGTTTTATTTATTTTTGAGACAGAGAGAGACAGAGCATGAGCGGGGAGGGGAAGAGAGAGGAAGACACAGAATCGGAAGCAGGCTCCAGGCTCTGAGCTAGCTGTCAGCACAGAGCCCGACGCGGGGCTCAAACCCACAACGTGAGATCTGACCTGAGCCGAAGCTGGACGCCCAACCGACTTAGCCACCCAGGGGCCCCTGGAATTGGTAGTATTTGAATGTTTTCCTTTTCTCCAAGTAGAATATATTCATATACATCTAGTAAAGTTAAAAATTAATTAAAACTAAAAACAATTTTTTAAAAATCAGCATGTATAGATTTATTTCTTTTTAGCTTACTGCCCCCTTATACAAAGGGAATTATGAACAAAATTTTTAAAAATAAAATTTTTCTGTTTATTTATTTTTGAGAAACAATGTGAGTGGGAGAGGGGCAGAGAGAGAGGGAGACACAGAATCTGAAGCAGGCTCCAGGCGCTGAGCTGTCAGCAGGGGCTCGAACCCATGAACTGCGAGATCATGACCTGAGCCGAAGTCGGACGCTTAACCAACTGAGCCACCCAGGAGCTCCTGAAATTTATTTTTTTTAACTCAAGCAAAAGCTTAACACCACAAGACTGAAGAAAGTAGTTTGGAAACCTGTGAATCTCTGGTGGGGTCATCAAACATCCTTCATGCATTACATCAAAGACAAAAACTCGGCCTCGACAAAGCACTGTAAGGTGAGCTGGGGAATGCCCTTCACTCTCTGAAAAAAGAAACAAAATACAAACTCAATCTCTCAAAGTTAAACAAGAGTAAAACTGCTTATTTACATCCAAAAGAAGAAAATAATCCTTGCTCCAATACTTGGTAATATATTCATATATTCATCACAATCATATCAACAATAAGGTGATGGACTTTCAATTATGATAATAAATATATACTCTAGAAGTCTGTCCACGTGAAAGCCAAAAATCCAGAGTTTCAAGTATTTGTACACCTTGAGACTTACATAAATCCCAAACTTCTCAAAGCTTTCTAGTTTATTCATGGATAGAAATGACAAGGGGAAAAGTGTAGCAAAGAATCCTGTAGAACTATGTGAATTAGTTTCTCTTTGGCTTTATTTTGATATTGACTGCTTATCAGATAATTTAATTTCAGTAATATCTAGCTATTATTTCTAAACACAATAGTTCTCAGATGAGAAAGGGCACTGTTTGGCAAGAATGCTTTTTATCAAATCTAGTTTTAATTAAGACACTAATCACACCTGGCAAACCACTGACAACTTCTATGATTCTTTGGGCACACTTTAATTCCCCAAGAACTGTACGTTTGCTGTAAATCTCAGAATATTCTGATTTAGCCTCATTTTTCAATTACTATTGCCTTTGACAAAGGTCTTCCATTATGATCCCTGTTCCTTTCCTCTAAGAAAAAAGACATAAAAGACGTATACTACCAACAGAAGGAAATTTACTGATTGATATTATGTACAATGAACTGTGGTAAATCCTTTGTGCACATTATCTGACAAAACCCATCAACTATGAGGAGAGGCCATCTCCTCATAGCTCTGGTTTTTTCTCTTATAGCCTATTCTCCCAGTTCTAGGACATAAGGTATGTCTTTTCCTTGTCCTTCATGGCTACTTCCCAAACATTTCTTCTCTCTTCTCCTTCAAAAACCTCCCTATCTTTTTACATTTAATGCTACATTTTATTGCTGCCATTTACTGACCACACCCTATCCAAAATGTAGGTCTGGAAAAGAAAAAAGAAAATAAACCTGATGGCAAATTAATCAACAAACGTTAGGAGGGTGACATGACAGAAGGGTACTACTACCTCAGGACGGGCCTAAGTGAGGATATTTTAGCAGAGACCTAAATGAAGTTAAGAGTAAGCATGGAAATACCTGGAGGAAGAGAATTTTAAGCAGAGGAAACAGCAAGTACAAAGGCATTAGGACAAAATGAGATGGTTTGCTTTAAAAAAAAAAAAAAAAGTCCGTACAGGTGCAGCAGACAGAGAAAAGGGTAGAATGGTAGACAGAATCACGGCCAGGTGATATTGGCCTCAGAAAGCACTTCCAATTTTAAATATAATGAAAAGGAAGCCAATGGAGGATATTAAGGAGGACAGTAATGTCATCTCATTAGTATCTGAAAAAGTTCACTCAGGCTGCTCTATGGAGAAGAGATCATAACAGTGAAGAGAACACACAGCATGATCAGTTGGGAGGTAACTCAAGCGTCCAGGTGACAATGATCTAAGTGAAAGATGGTGGTGGCTTTGAATGAGGTTTAACACTTGAAGGAGACAAGAGGTCAATTTTTTTTTCTTTTCAGATGACAGATACTACAGATTACAACAATCCAGTCAAGAGGGAAAACTGATAATGCAGCATAGAGAGAGAAGGTAATTCAGAAGCAAGGTCCTTGATTACACAAGAGTAGGTGGAGCCCAGTGCACCATACAGAGGGCTGTCTTTGTGAGTCAAAGCAGTTCATCCATTAAACAAAGGAAGGCAGAGTGCATGAATGTAAAATAATGTATTGCAACAGGGTTGCAGGATGAACAAATATTTAAATTACCACTAACAACACAAATGGGTTATCTTACAGGTCTGGGGAGCAGAAGTCTGAAACGTGTCTTACTGGGCTAAAATGAAGGCGTCAGCAGGTCTGTGTTCCTTCTGGAGGCCCTAGGGGAGAATCAGTTTCCTTCACCTTTCCAGCCTCTAAGAGGCTGCCCACACTCTTGTCCTGAGGACCCTCCTCTTCCATTTTCAAAGCCATCAAGGGAGGATAATGACTTCCTTATCCCGCCATCAGTTAGTTGGGTTCTCTTCTGCCTCTTCCTTCACTTCTAAGAATTCTTATGATTACTTGTGCCCACATGAATAGTCCAGAAAAAATTTCCTACGTCTAGGTCATGTGATTAACAACCTTACCTTCATTTGTGACTTTAATTCCCCTTTAACATGTAACCTAAAACACCTGAGAGGCTCCAAGGATTAGGAAGCAAACATCTTTGGGGGGGCTGAGGAGCAGTTATTCTGCCTAACAGAAAGGTGGGTAAATTTTGTGATGGAAAGACTGCTTTATGTTTGTTGAGAATAAGAGTTCATTAGCCGAGAATAAAGAAAAGCATGAGAGATTCTTTCTGGAAGAGAGAGAATAACCTGACAAAAAAAATATGGCAAGGTCGGGGCACCTTGGTGGCTCAGTTGGTCAAGCATCTGACTTTGGCTCAGGTTGTAATCTCTCAGTTCGTGAGTTTGAGGCCCGTGTCAGGTTCTGTGCTGACAGCCTGGAGCCTGCTTCTGATTCTGTGTCTCCCTCTTTCTCTGCGCCTCCCCTGCTCACGCTCTGTCCTTCTCTCTCTCTCAAAAATAAACAAACATTAAAAAATATTTTTTTAAATATGGCAAAGTCATGCTGTGAGTCCATTTGAGGGTTAACTCATAAAATTAATGAGGTTTTCTTAGGCCAAGTTCACACTGCTAGGCTAAATATTTTTAATATGTAGAGGCAAAACAGAAGATTAAAATTAAACAATGATGAGGGGTGAGTAGAGTGGCAGGGGGCAAAGATTTGGAAGTGTATGCAAAGGACTGATTACAGTGGAGAGGCAGGAATGGATCTGTGAAGAACTGTAGCATAACTGTATTTAAGTCACAATATGATCAAAGAAATAGCTAAGGTAGACTACTAAAGGAAGGGAGTTATAAAGAGAAGGTAGAGATCAGAGTGAGATGCATATAATTTCGATGTTAGAGGAAATGGAGTTTTTGACAATAACAAGGTTTAGGGCACAACCACAGGAGTGTGTGGCTCCTTGAGAAGGAAGGGAGGTATAGATTACTAGAGGAAGAAAGTGTAGCAAAGTAGAAGTCATGAATTGTTTACAATTGGAAGTTCAAGTCATCAAGGCTATGACTGAGGTAATGGAAAGAAACGCAGGGAGCCT
>NC_043701.1:74117181-74159843 GCF_006229205.1 Suricata suricatta | reverse complement strand
GGCAGACAGAAAACTTGGCGGGCCCCGACATGTAGGCATGGATATGTGTGTGTATACACACAGTTTGCCTATTGTTGAGAATGCTGCTATAAACACTGGGGTCCATGGACCCCTTTGACTCTGTATTTTTGTATCCTTTAGGTAAACACCTAATAGCACAAGTGCTAGATTATGGGGTGGTTCTATTTTTAGTTTTTTTGAGGAACCTCCATACTGTTCTCGAAGAGTGGCTGCAGCAGTTTGTATTCCTACCTACAGTGCAAGAGGTTTCCCCTTTCTCCACATCCTTGCAAACACCTGTTGTTTCTTGTGTTGTTATTTTCAGCCATTCTGACAGGTATGAGGTGGTATCTCTTGTGGTTTTGATGTGTAGTTCCCTGATAATGAGTCATGTTGAGTATCTTTTCAGGTGTCAGCCATCTGGATGTCTTCTTTGGAAAAGTGTCTATTCATGTCTTCTGCCAATTTCTTCACTGGATTATTTGTTTCTTTGGTGTTGAATTTCTAAGTTCTTTATAGATTTTGGGTATTAGCCCTTTATCCCATATGCCATTTGCAAACACCTTCTTCCATTCCATAAGTTACCTTTTAGTTTTGTTGATTGTTTCCTTCTCTGTAGAGAAGTTTTTTTATCTTGATGAAGCAGTTCATATTTGCTTTTCTTCCCCCTTGCCTCCAGGAACATGTCTAGTAAGAAGTTGCTGCTGCTGAAGTCAAAGAGGTTCCTGCCTGTATTCTCCTGTAGGATTTTGATGGTTTCATGTCTCACATGTAAGTCTTTCATCCTTTTTGGATTTACTCTTGTGTATGATGTAAGAAAGTGGTCTAGCTTCATTCTTCCACATGTCACTGTCCAGTTTTCTCAACACCATTTGCTGAAGGGACTGTCTTTTTTCCATTGGATATTCTTTCCTGCTTGGTCAAAGAGGAGTTGAACATGTAGTTGTGGGTCCATTTCTGGGTTTTCTATTCTGTTCCATTGATCTATGGGTCTCTTTTTGTGCCAGTAACAATAGTGTCTTGATGACTATAGCTTTGTAATATAGCTTGAAACCAGAATTGTGATGCCTCCAGTTTTCTCTTTTTCAGGTTTTTTTGCATTATTCAGGGTCTTTTGTGGTTTCATACAAATTTTAGGATTGTCTATTCTAGCTCTGCAAAAGATGCTAGTGGCATTTTGATTGGGATTGCATAAAATGTATAGATTGCTTTGGGTAGTATAGACATTTTAACAATGTTTGTTCTTCAATGACCATGGAATGCTTTTCCATTTCTTTGCATGCTCTTTAATTTCTTTCCTAAGTGTTCTATAGTTTTCAGAGTACCTCTTTAGTTAGGCTTATTTCTCGGTATCTTACTGTTTCTGATGTAATTGCAAATGGGATCATTTCCTTGATTTCTTTTTCTGCCACTTTATTATTGGTGTATAGAAATGCAACAGATTTCTGCAGGTTGATTTTATATCCTGTGACAGTGCTGAATTCATGTATTAGTTCTAAGAATTTTTTGGTGGCATCTGTTGAGTTTTCTACAAGAGAGTGTCATGTCATCTGCAAATAGCAAAAGTATGACTTCTTCCCTGCCTATCTGGATGCCTTTTTTTTGGTTATATAATAGCACCTATTAAAAAAAAAAGTATCTCCCACTGTACATCAAAACATCTTCCATAAGGATTATTTCCAAATGTCGTCACTATTTACTTGGCTTGGTTTCATCTTCTCCAGTTGAGTTCCCTTCCCCAACCTCCATTAACACTGCTCTTGTCAAGGGCAGGCTGTCCACGTCATATTCACAAATACAATGGTCACTTTTAATTTTTATCTCAGTTGACCTCTGAAGCATTCAATGCAACACTTCCTCCTCTTGGCTTCTAGGAGACCACGGTCTTTGCTTCCTTCCCACCTTGGTTTCTTTCGCTGTGTTCTCCTCTTCAGACCACCAAATACCATATTTAATTGTGCTAAGCTTCATTACTGGTTCACCTGATAATCTTCATCTATGTGTGTTACAAAAGCAATCTTAGCTACTCTTATGGCTTTAAAATGTTTTCTATGACTGCTAATGGTGATTCCTAAATCTCTTTGTGCAGCACTGAAATTGTTCCTCAAGTCCAAACTTTGTATCCAACTGACTATTTGCATTTCCACTTCAGAAATCTAAAAGCCATCTTAAACTCAACATAGCCCGAGACCTCTTAATTTCTTCCCTAAGTATTTCCTCCCAATTTTTCCTATCTCATGAAACAACAAACCTATCTACCTCATTCCTTAAGCCAAATTCCTTGAAGTCATCTGATTCCCTTTTTCTTACAACTCATAACCAATCTATGAATTATTCTGCTAAACCCAAATCCAAAATATATCCATAATATGACAACTTTTTATCAGCCCCATGTTATCACCCTAGTACAAGTCATTATTCTGGCTCACTAGACCTACTAAAACAATCTTCTAATGGATCTCACTGCTTATACCATTGTCTTCTAAAAATCTTAATCTTCAAACAGGAAGTAGAATCATCTTTTCAAAACAGAAACCTCATCACATCACTTTCTTTCTCAAAACTCACTAACAGTGTCTTATTCACATTTTAAATAAAATCCAAAAACCTGAGTTGGCTTACAACATACAATATGATCTAGCCCCCAGTCACCATTCCAGTTGGCCCCTCCCTGTCTGGCCTACTCTGCTCCATCCATATTCCCCTTCAAACATGCCAAGTTTATTCATGCCCAGGGGATTTCTTTGCTCAACACATAAAACAACAATCTGAACCAAACAAAAATAAAAAGCCAAAAAACTGCTGGAACATCTTATTCATATCCTCAGAGAGGCTTTCCCGGACTACCTCAACAGCCTCCAATTACCCCTGTTATTTGAATTCTCTATACAGTATTTATCACCAATTCTGTTATTTCTTTGTTTACTTATTACCTCAGGTTTATCCCTATCTATATCTCTTCACATGGCCATAAGTACAAGAATATAGTTTATGATAGTTAACTTTAGGGACTGTTTTAATGACTCTGTATTTTACATGCCCCCAAACCATAAAATACCTAAAAATAAACCTAACCAAAGAGGTAAAAGATCCGTATGCTGAAAACTATAGAAAGCTTATGAAAGAAATTGAAGCAAACACAAAGAAATAGCAAAACATTCCATACTCATAGATTAGAACAAATATTGTTAAAAGGTCGATACCACACAAAACAATCTACACACTCAATGCAATCCATATCAAAATAGCACCAGCTTTCTTCACAGAGCTAAAACAATCCTAAAATTTCTATGGAACCACAAAAGACCCCAAATAGCCAAAGTAATGTTTAAAAAGAAAACCAAAGCTGGAGGCATCACAATTCCAGACTTTAACTTGCAATACACGCTTTACCTTAGAGGATTACTTTATCTATCTTAGGACATACCTATGAAATAGAAAAGACTGAACTGAAAACCAGGTCGACTGATTTGAGTTCTTAACTGATGCATCTATTTCTCTCTTTGCTACGGCTATTCTCAATTTTCTCCTGTTCATTTTTTCCATTCATATTTGAGTGTTAAACTTTATGCCATAAGTCACCAGGTTTTTCACTTGCAACATCAAGATAAATGTGTATGGGCTTGAAGACATTAAATATATCAACCATCTAATGAGATTTACGAAGAGGAGTTGAGTTCTAGATGAAAGTAAACTCCTATTTCTCACACTGCAAGCAAAACTGGCTACAGAAATTTTACTTTTAAATAAAATTTCAGGTAAGAAAAATATCTTTTCATAGTTACATTCTGCAGTAACTATATACTGTTATTAAAATTTTTTTTGAGAGAGAAAGAGAGATAGCATTAGCAGGGAAGGGTCAGAGAGAGAGAGAGAGAGAGAGAGAGAGAGAGAGAAAGAGAAAACAGGCCCCAGACTCTGAGCTAGCTGTCAGCAAAGAGCCTGACGCAGAGCTCAAACCCACGAACCATGAGATCATGACCTGAGCCAAAGTCGGACGCTTAACTGACTGAGCCACCCAAGTGCCCCTGTTATTAAATTTATAAAAAAGAAAAAGATCCTGAAATAACCAAGAACAAGCAGTTACAAAAGAATTTTCCATTTTGAGATATGCTAGTACACCAAGCAGAATTTGCCATTAAGCGGACAGTAAAAACAAAAGCTTTGGTGAATCAATCTGAACTCATATGCCTTCAAGAAGATTGAGAGGAGGCTCTCGCCTCAAAAGGCTGGGGGTGAAAGGGAGGTTATAACCACAAAGAGAAATGGGGCATGATAACCATATACAAGCAAACATTCAAAAAGAGAATTCAGATAAGAGGGTAGAGACAGAAAGATCCAGATCATATGCTCCAGATTTCCTAACACTGTAATGGATAATGTTCTTTAAATTTTAATTTCTCAAATGATGCAACATAAGCATAAGCTTTTGTATGGAACTCTGTAAGATACATTTTATAAAATCCATTCCCAGGGCGCTTCAGTTGGTTTAGCGTCCAACTCTTGATTTCAGCTCAAACTTGGTGAGTTCAAGCCCCAGGTTGGGCTTTGGCCTGGTAGCACAAAGCCTGCTTTAGATTCTCCTCCTTTGCCCCTCTCTGGCCTCTCTGTCTCTCTAAAAATAAATAAGCATTTTAAAAAAATCCATTCCCAAAATTACTTTCAACTAATCACTATGACTAAAAGCCTCTAATTCGTCATCCACAGTGTCATAGTAGAAACCACAGCACAACTACCCAAGTGCCAATGCCTTTACCAAAAATGTACCCATGTTTACTACTTACCAGTCCTAAAATAATTCATAACCGAATCTCTAGTAATCCCTGGAATTTTACAAGTGGAAAACAGCATTTGGAATTGATTCATATCTAGAGGGTTATTTCCAACTTTATGAACAGGCACTTTTTCCCTATTAAAACAAACAAAAAGTATTTTGATCACCAAGTCATTATAACACGTGTTAACCCAAGCAGTCACAACTGCAGTATCCTTGAATAAGTAAAATTAAGCTTCTCAACACTGTGCCACCTCAAACTGTAGGTAAAAGTTACTAAATTCACATAACTGTACTTACTTTCTTAAGAGCTGCCAGTAGTTCAAGTTATGCCAAAGACATATGCTTCCTCTTTCCAACTGAGTGCCTTCCTTTGGAGGCCAGTAATGTTCAATATGAGGTGCAGGACCAGCAAAATTGACATTCAGTTGTGACGGTAAACGAACATCCAGATAGGCAACATTCAGCCACCATTCTTCCAGCTAAAAGAAATTAGGAACTTCAGCCTAACACAATTGGGTATACTTGAAAGTGTAATCGCTACTAAACAAAACAAAGTTGTATTTGTTCTTTATTTTTTAATGCTTAAAATCACATTTACTTGTCCACATCAAATTGTACAATGACAATGGATTTTAATCTAAGTAAAAGCATGTTTAAGTAAATTTCAAATAAAAACACATTTTATTTTAAATTATCACAGATATTGAAAAATGCTATGATCATTTCTTTTGGAAGTATATGATCTTAAATATTATTCAGTTTACTTACACGATTAATAACAGGCAACAAGAAAGTACTGAAAAGGCACCTTCAGATAGACCATACTGAAGTCGTAAACACCGAAGTCCTTAGTTATGTTTTTTCAGAGTACTTTGTGTACAATAAATATTTAACAAGTCCTCAATTATAACAACTATTAAGACATTTGCAATGTTCCTTTTCCAAGCAAAAACTGAAATCAAATATGAAACCTTTCAGTACACGTAATTTTAGATTTTTTACAGTGCTTTCTGTGTCTTTCTTTTGTAACATGCAACTGAATTTAATGCATAAATATGCAGATCTCAAATTATCTTGAGTTATTTTTTAAGAAATATATGTTATAAGCTACAAGCAGTCATTCAGAAAAGGAAATAACCAAAAAGGATACAGACTTCTTTACCTTTATCCTAATTCAATTAAAATTGTTTAAGTCTAGGGGCACCTGGGTGGCTGAGTCAGTTAAGCGGCTGACTTCAGTTTAGGTCATGATCTCGCAGTTCCTGAGTTTGAGCCCTGCACTGGGCTCTGTGCTGACAGCTCAGAGCCTGCAGCCTGCTTCAGATTGTGTCTCCTTTCTCTGACCTTTCCCTGCTCACACTCTCTCAAAAATAAACAAACATTAAAAATAATAGTAATAAAAAAGAATTGCTCAAGTCTCAAGACTGAGAAGAAAGGAATCCTGAAGTATAAAAGTTTATTATTCCTTCATAGTTATCAATGCCTAATGGAAAGATCAGCTTTTTATTTCTAAAACTTAAATATAGTTAAAATCATTATTTCTAGTTATTCAAAGAATTTCTACTCTCCTTATTGCTTTTTTTAAAAATTGTTTTTAATGTTTGTTTTTGAGAGTGAGAGAGCGCTAGCGAGCATGAGTCAGGGAGGGGCAGAGAGACAGGGAGACAGAATCTGAAGCAGGCTCCAGGTTTTGAGCTGTCAGCACAGAGCCTGATTAGGGGCTCAAATCCACAAACTGCGGATCATAACCTGAGCCAAAGTCAGATGCTTAACTGCCTGAGCCACGCAGGTGCCCTTGCAATGTTTTTTAATTACAAAAACCTATCATCTGGTTCATACTTCACAGTAGAGTAGTTAAGCTGAAGAAGTCAAAGATTCATTATAGAAAATTATGCAGTGGGTCAGTAATGACTATATCAACACCTCCTGCTCAATCTCACTCCAACATAAAACACTCATAACCATTCTCTACTCCAACTCTGTAATGGGTCCTTTCTCTCCCATATGCAGTGTTTAAGTGTTTGTATGCCACCTTATGTGGCATGTCTATTTTAGTGTCTAGAGGTTTTTTCAGGCTAGGATTATCTGAACAAAATGTTTCTCTCAAAACAGGTCTGCAGATCACCTCCATCAGAATCACTTGGAATAGTTACAATAAGGACTTAAGGGCCCCCAATCCTGGTTATTTTTAAAATTTCTTTTCTCTTTTTCCTCATGTACTTTTATCTGGGAGTTCAAATTTCTTTTTAAAAATTATATTTATTATTATTTTATTCACTGCTTTTGTAGTATCAATCCAAAGACACTGAATCAGAATCACTGGTCCCAGGAAATCTGCATTTTAACAAGTTCTCCACATGGTAAAAGAAAAGCTCACACATAACACTTAAAAAACTCCCTAAACAATTTGTTAATTCTTTTGGATGACTACAATAACAATGACTGCAAGGATATTTACACCAATAATTTTAAAATGAAAGCTATTTAAATAAAACATTTTCATTTTCATTCAATTTCATCAATTTTCTAATAATAAGTACAATAATACAAATACCCAATTTCTTTTTCCTTTTGCCCTTTCAAGTAATTTCTGGTGCAATTTTCTTCCAATACCATCTTGAAATTTTTGGACAATTTCTTCAGTTTTTTTATATTCTTCTTTATTTGCAAATGGCTTTACTATAAAGAAAAGACATGCATTAAAATATTTAGACATCAAGTACCACAAACTCACCTCATTACTACATAAATCTTGAGACTTAATTCTGTTAAACAATTATATATTCATTAATTATCACAGCAGTCCAAAAAATTATAATAGAGTTTACAACATCACAATAGCTGAAAAGCAACAATGCAAAATGCAGTAAAAAATAAAACAGTGGATACTGTGTAATCTGATAACCATTTTCTGAAAAATTATATTAAAATCATTCTGGATGATGAGAGTTAAAATGATAAAGATAGAACTATCATCTGCTGCTATTAGTCTAACAGAAAAGTCAATGTTGTTTAGCTATGAATAAGAGAAATTAAAACTTTCCACTAATGTCCAAGCAGAGCCTTGAACATCATGTATGTAAATGTAATATGTATGTAAATTTAAGTGTAAAGCCTGCCTGCAGCCCAGAGCTAGAGCCAATAACAGTTTCCTTTAAAAAAACAAACAAAAAAACCACACACAAAAAACAAAAACAAATGGAATACAGGATTCCTAGTCCATGAAAATGAAAACCATCATCCTGAAGATTAAGCTACAGACAAGCAAATTTGCAATCAAAGGACATTAATATCCTCCTTTTGTTTGATTCTGTCTCTTCCAAGTACCATCTTCAAGTCAATTTAAATAGCTCTATTTAGAAAAAGTCCAAGTGAAATGAATAATCAAAAGCAGTGAATAAAATAATAATAAATATAATTTTTAAAAGAAACTTGAATTCCCAGATAAAAGTACATGAGGAAAAAGAGGCAACAAGAAATTTTAAAAATAACAAGGGCTTGCAATTAAACAAAGTGAACTAAATGCATACATTTATCTCCAATCCTCCTACAATTCAGTAAAATGACAGTAATTAAAAAAGCAAAAACCTTTAAGGACCAAGAATACAGAAGGAGAGGACAGAAGAACAGTGAGGCTAACATTTTACAAATTAGAAAACACATGAGAAAATAGGGACTTTGTATAATGGAGAAAGCCTATCTAAAGCCCGGACAGTAGAAGGTAGGAACAGACAAGGTCAGGTTGGTGCATACCAAGAAGCAAACCAATTCCTGCAGTAGAATCCCAGAAAGCCTCAAGAATTCTAGGCAAACGGACTTTCAAAGGGGGCAAAAAGAGGCGGAAAACAGGTCTCCTTAAAAGTGTTCAGAAGCAGCAACCACCCCATCCACACCCACTCCAGCAAATCTTTCTTCACTCTAGAAAGCCAGGCAACTTCCTACCAATGCCAGTAGAAATCTAGAGGTCTATTCTTAGGAAAAATTGAACCCGACAAGCAGAATATATAGCTTCTAACCCATAATGTAAAAACAAAAACAAAAACAAACCCAACAGATTATAATTAAGTGTATATCCAAAACAGTGACCCCTCCAATTTCCTTCCCCTACTTAGCTCCCAAAGCACTGGAAACCAGGCTCATGCTTTCTAAACAAAAGAGGACTCTGGGGAAACAGATCAGTCCAAGAGAAATTAATACGTAGACCTGGGCATGTGCCAGTGGAACTGCTAGATCTCTGCAGCACGGGTCACTGGAAGGCCCAACAGTCACCAAATCTCTACCCATATACATAGAGCTGCCAATTGGCTTTTTAGGGTCTAACTCTTAAATATGAAGAATACCGATTCTCAGATATTTGAGGAAAGCCTGTCACATGACAGTCAAAGAGCAGAATAAGCAAAAACAGGATTGGTGATCCCACACAGTAAACAGACCCTTTCTCAGAAAAGGAAAGGCACTAATAATGAGGGACATCATTTTTTAATTCAAAGCTTAGTCCAGAATGCCCCAGACCCAATTATAGGAGTTCCAGAAAGAGGGCAAAGGAAGGAAAAAACTATCCAAGAAAAAACATTTTTAAAATCTCCTAGAATTGAATAACATGAATTTTTAAACTTAAAAGAACCTACTGTGTGTTCAGAGAAATAAATAGGAAAAAAACTTATACACTAAGGGACATGGAGAAATTCAGAATGGTAGTGATAAAAGGTTTCCAAACACATCCAGAAAGTAAAAAGCAAACCACATATAAAGGATCAAACAGAATGGCATCAGATGTCTCACGAGGAACAGACAGTACCTTCAAAACTAATAAGAAAAATCATTTCCAACCCAGAATATTCTATATTCAGCTGAACAATCGGGTATGAGAGTAGAATAAATTTTTAGGTCTCTCATTCTTTTCTTCCCCGAAGTTCTTTCCTCAAGTAGCTCCTGAAGATGCACATCACAAAAATAAGGGAAAAGGGGGAAAAAAAAAAGACCGAACAAGAGAATCCAACACTGGAGGGAGAGGTGAAGCGAACTGCCAGGATGATGGGGGGAAAGAAAGCCCCCAGGGAACAGCTGTTAGCCACTCAAGAAAAGTAATCTCTTTGTAGCAAGAGGGCAGAGGGCCCTAGGGGTATAGCTAAGAAATGAAACTGAGAAAATAGCTTATGTACTTAATGTAGGTATAGGTACATACACACATATATATATTATATACAATGCATATAATGTAGTCAGGGGTTTTCAGTGTACTGAAGTGTCTGGGAGTGAATTAGTTAAGGATACAAAACAAAGTAATCAAATGAAAGATGAGGCGGAACAAAACAAAAAATCAGCAAAAAGGTCACCAAAATACACCGTAACTGCGTAACCATAAATCCTAAATGGTCAGGTAAAGTAACTCAGGTACATACTGATTTAAATCAGGTAAAACTTGGAGTTCAATCAAGTGAATACTCATTGAATCATTTACTCCCAAATAGTGATTCTGTACAATTATGTTGAGAGAATGAAAAGAAAAATGTGGATATGTTGGATCGCATATATGTTGGGCATGAAGGGTGGAAAGGTTAAAGGTGTGAAAGAGATAAATCCACAACTTTTTAGAAACAAATTTATAATATCAAAGGATTAAAAAAAAAAAAGGTAGCCTAAAAATTTACTTTAAATCTGGAGATAAAAAAATATCTGGAAATAAATATTACCAAAAAATGGGGAAAATATTTGAAAATGCTTGCCTGAGGGAGTGGGATTAAGGGGTCGGAGTAGAGAATGAGGCAGAGGCCTACTACTTTTTATTATAAACCTCGAAGTACTATCTGGCTTCTCAAACTATGGAAAAATTAACTTGAGAAATAAAGACAAAACTGTTCAGGACATGTAAAGGATACTTTAATTATCATGAGCCTCAAGGAAAAAGCAATTACACCTTCATCGACTTCTAGTAAGTTCACAGTTCCCTACGGTACTAATATTAATATACACAAAAAGACTACAAACATACCTGAATCAAGGTATTTTTTTAATGATTCCTCAAGTGAAGGAACAGGCAGAGATGGAAGAGAATCCTGGTACTGAAATGTTCGTTCTTCAGTTGACTTAGCCAATTGATTTTCCATGATGCAATCACAACAGGAAAACTAAAGAAAAAAGCCCTGACAATTTCAATCTCATAAATATTCTTATCTATGCTAGTTCCAATTCAATAAATCATTATCTAGTGACCACAGAATATCCAGAAATTTGTTCTAGTCCTTAAGGAATTCATAAACGTGTCAGAGTGAGGGGGAAAAAAAAGCTTAGACTCCAAGAGCCGAAGCTTAGAGTCAACACCTACTCTTTGCCAAGTACTACTGCCTGAGTCATAGAAAGCATGTTATCCAATCTTCCTGTTATCTCTGCCTTTTGGCATTCTCTCATGATAAGGTCAAGATCGGCTAGATCCCAGTCTTCCCCTTATACAAAGCTACTTGAGAGCAGATAAGAGAACTCATAGAACCTCTAAAGGGGTAGGCAGGTTTCAGGTGTGTAGAAAAGTACACTGGGCAGAAGGTGAGAACCCCCAACCGCCAAGTATGAAAAGCAAAAGACTCTCCCAGCTGTGGACTTGTAGAATATCACAGAATTCATCAATCCTATGACAAGCTGTTGTAATCTAATTATGCTGATGGTTTGAGGCCTACCCACAATGACTTCAAGTATCCCATAGCAATCCTGAACAAATTAATTTTCATCAGAGAAATCAAATGAACCCAAAATGTGAATGAGGTTATACAAAAGTTAAAAGGAAAATTAAATTTCTCAAAGAAGCCTTTAAAAATTATATATTATAATAGCAATTGAGAAATCAAGGAACCTTAAGAAGAATTATCTGTGCTTTCAAATACTACTTTTTATATAAAAACTGAGAGCAAAGCCAAACAAAATATTGTACTCATAGGTTAAAGAATAAAACATTGTCGAAAGCAAGGATGTGGCAGAGACTGTTCTCAACCAATCAACTTTTTCTTTTTTCCTTAACAGAATCCTGACTTTCAGCTGGGTATAAATCCACACAGTTCAATCTCCTACCCCGCCTTGAAGCTCAGTATGACTTTGTAATGTGTCACCACCAGGTCATGCCCCTATCAAAGACTAACTACGTGTGTTCTCTCTGTGCTTTCTCTCCTCACTGCCTAACAAGTAGACCCAACTGAAGTAGCACCTTGCAACTGCTTACAGACACCATAGACTGAGGTTGTCAGAATCTTCCGATTAGCCCTAGCCTCCTCCCTCTACATGTATAGGAAAACACTTTCATTAATGTCACTGAGCTTTCCTTGTCAGGGTAAAAGAACTCAACCAACAACACTAATAAAAAGATACATTCCAAAACTAAGGTACAACAAAGACCTCCACTCCTCAGCTTCTTGCTATCTAATGATTTTGCACTTTATTTTGACCATCCATCAACATTAGCTTTAGACTTCATGGAAATGTTGGCATGGGTCCATATACCAACACTACCACTTTTCTAGTCATGAGCTTCTGGGCAACTAACTGGAACTGAATTTCCTTATCTGTAGAGAATCCTACAATCTGAAAGAGCTGTTGTTAGAAAAGGTTTACTTATTTTTATTATTATTCTTAAAGAGGCTCCACACCTAATGTGGGGCTTGAACTCACAACTCTAGGATCAAGAGTCAGATGCTCTAGTGAGCCAGCCAGATGCCCCCAGAATTGTTTTTAAATGCTTGCAAAAACACATCACAAGGGTGCCTAGGTGGCTCAGTTGGTTAAGCGTCCAATTCTTGATTCTGGCTCAGGTCATGGTCTCATAATTCATGGGTTCAACCCCCGTGTCAGGCTCTGCACAAACCCCAAGGAGCCTGTTTGGGATTCTCTTTCCTCTCTCTTCTCTTCCCCTGATGGCACGTGGTCTCTCTCTAAATAAATAAATAAACTTTAAAAACACAAACACACACACATTATAAAAATAAAGCAATCTAGCTGAGACAAACATATTACACTAGGCAGAACTTCTAGGAATGGCTCCCTTGATTTCACCCCCATACTCTTCAGAACCTTTGAGTAGAAGGAGATCATCACTTCCATGACTGTGATCATGAGGTCTTAAATAGCACAGGGGACCTTAGATTATGCAGGTGGGTCTAATCATTTGAGGACTCAGGAGCAGAACGCTTTCTCCTGCAGCTGGCTATAAGTGAGTCATGGAGATCAAAAACATGAAAAGGATTGAGGTACCATCTGGTAATGAAGACACAGGTGGTCTTACAGAACTGAGAAAGCCCCCATCTGGAGCTTAGTAAGGAAATGGGATCCAGAACTACAGAAACCTTTATTTCAGCTTTGTGAGGTGCTAAGGAGGGTACCCAGCTAAACCTACCTGGGCTTTAGATGCAGAGAAGCTGTCAGATCAACAATTTGTGATTTTCTTTAGTGTGTGTAGTGGGGAGGGGGGCAGGGAGGTTAGCTGCTTTTGTGGTAAATTGCTATGGCGGCAATAAGAATCTAATACACATATGCAGAAAAGATAAGCTATTCTCTGTATACCTCCCTTAGTACTTAATGGACTCCAGAAAACTAACTGATGCCAAGGCTACCAATCCCATACCTCCTACAGTCTTAACTCACCAAAAGGTAAATACTGAAACTCGGAATTCGATTTTTTCAGCAAGGACTGTTTTGAATGCTCAACCACACAGATTAAGTAACCCTAAAAGAACCTATATATGCATTAAGAAAATCATGACATTGCATTTAATTACAGGAATCTTTCTGGGGACAACGAAATGTAAACCCCAAGTGGAAAAGAGAATCGGAACAGCAAGTAAAAAGAAATACACTGTCACGTACCGGTACAGCAAGATGAACTGTTTAGGACTTCCAGGAGCCTGCTGCAATCACCCTGTTTGAAAACACGGGGGTTTGAAGTAGGCTGGGGACTGTGGGAAGCAAGACACAAGCCTGACGGCCGCAGGGGCGCGGGGTGGGAAATTTTTAACAAAAACTGGTGGAAAAACAAGTGGAAGACTAGAAATCTAGAGACTGTGAAAGACTTAAAACTGTTGGGAATCACAGCACGCACGCAAAAAAAGTCCATCTGCCAGACAGCTGGCGAACAATTGCTACAGGATTCACCACGTTTCGGACAACCACACTCTCATTAGACAAAGTGCCTGCCGGTGCTCGGCATCTGGGGCCCGCGCACAGTCGCAGGGCGACAAGTTTAATGCTTGGCTGCAGATTCAGAAGGGTGCAGACCGACGAGAGCTCAAACTTCTCCCACCACACCACGAGCGGCTCTGCACACTCAAGAGGCCACCAAGTGAGGGAAATCCAAATAACCAGCGCTACGGACCGGCCCAGCGGCCAACCCCAGGGGTACGTCCCCAACCCTCGGAAGAGAGACGCCTGACGACACGACACTCCCGCCGAGTCCCGGCACTTCCGTCGTTCTAGGCTATAGAATTCTGTTCTACGCAACTTAACTGTTCCCTTCTATCCCCAAGGGCTCGGGGAAGGAGGGAGCGCTGCCTCGTCGGGCCTGCCGGTCCTCACCGCTGGCGCTTCACCTACTTCGCCGCAGCCCACCGCCACACTGACCCGCTCCCCCGCCTCGCTCGAGGAGCTGGAATTGGACGGAAAGCCGCGAGGGTCCCGCCCCGCAATCACCGGCTAACGAAGATTGGATGTAACGCCGCGGACGCCCCGCCCCGTACTTGAAGCCTGGGACGAGCGGGGCCTGCGCTCTGGCGGGACCCAGCCCAACCTCCCGCGGGCGCCCGCTGCCCAGGGCTGGGTTCTAGGCTGCGTGCCTGGGGGAGGCTTCCCCGACGCCAGAGGAACGGCTCCAGCTGTGCCGGACAGCAGTTGACGGCTTGCGGCAGTTGGAGCCCAGCGCCCCGGGCCGGGGACACAGCGGGCGACTCTGGGCAGGCAGCAGTCCGCCTACGCAGGTACACAACTTTCTGGGGCCAATGGCTCAGACTAATCTTGACCCAATTTGTGCAAGACTCGGTGTTGTTTACCTTTCTTTTTAACCCCAACTCTGTCTTGCCAGCAGCTCCTGACCCCTACCAGTGCGACTGATTTTGCAACCCTGAAGCCAGAATTTATACCAATGCTTTTAAAAGAAATAGTGTGGTTTACCCTGTATCCTGGCAAGAGAGCAGTGACACCACAGCTCTCTGCTTAATCTTTCTCTTTATCCACCGAAGCTGAAGTTGGCCCAGCGTAGGTAATGCTTCAAGCACTCTGCAGCATCCCTGCTTCCCTACCCTTCTACAATTGTTCGTGATGCCCAAGGTCCGGGAAGCCCCGACGGATGCTTACACAGCAAGCTTGGGGTTGATGTGATTTTTTTTTTTTTTTTTTACTATTGGGCCAAAAAAAAAAAAAATGGAGTTTTCAACCCACATGAAGCTAGACAAGTTCAAGAAGATCCTAATGGGATTAGCTTAGTTTCACAGGCCAGGCTATTTTACATTTACTTCTTGAAACAAAGTATACTGTTTGAGTTTTCATATTCAATACATTGTTTCATTTTTGTGGAAGAAACAACCGACCAATAGTTAACAGTGGCTATCAAATATAGTGGATATCAAATATAAAGAACCAGATTTCGAATTAACATGTCATTACAGGTACTATTATTTATGTTTTTCCTAACTCCTTTGGTAGTTAAATCTGATGAACGGAACTGAAGCTATGTATAACTGAATACGCACTTGGTTTGAATAAGTTTTCTACAGAACCTTACATGTGTTTGATTGTGGTGCAGCTCCAGCCCTTGCTGAAGGTGTTGTATATTATATGACAGACAAACTTTTAAAAGGTTTCAAATAAGGAATATATATTTTGTAGTACTTGTTTCTGAAGATGTGATTAAGGACATTTCTCATAGTATGTAAATGTTGTATTCTGGGTAATGTTACAATTGGTTTACAAGATAGCATTCTTAAACAGAATAAATAAATAATAAAAAGCTGTTCAAAAGCCTTCATCTTACTTTTATTCTTCTTCCTAGTGAGTGTTGGCACCCCTTGACAGTTTTATGCTCGGGGCGCCTGGGTGGCTCAGTTGGTTAAGCCTCTGACTTGGCTCACGTCAGATCTCGCCTTTGTGGGTTCAAGCCCTGTGTCAGGCTCTGTGCTGACGGCTAGCTCAGAGCCTGGAGCCTGCTTTCAGTCCTGTGTCTCCTTCTCTCTCTGCCCCTCCCCCCTCTCATGCTCTGTCTCTTCTCTATGAAAAATAAATAAAAACATTTAAAAAGAAAAAAAAAGTTTTATGCTCATTTAATGCCTGTTGGTGGCATAGAATTTAGGGTTTCTTGCCTTCACTGTCTTTCTCCTACTCTTCATAGTGATTTAAAGAGAAAGAAGGTATTTCTGTAAAGATTCCTGGAGTCTTGAAAGAGGAAAAAATAGGGACTGAATAAAAATGACAGGAACAGAGACTTGAGTGTGCAGGCACATGAAGCACATTGATAACAATAAGTTTTTCCAAGATTAAGAACTTATTGTGAATCAAAATATTTTTCTGGAGAAAAATTTCTCAGTACTACAAGTAGTGATAATGAGTTTTTTTAAGTTGCCATAGAAGAGTTTTCATTTTTAGTCCTACAAAGCTCTTTTTCACTATTCTATACATAGAAAAAGGACTTAGAGACCTACCGGAGTCCTGCTCCAGCTGGTCCGGGGTCCCCTGAAGGAGAGACGGGTTCGGAAAGAATTGGAGAGAGTTGAGGTGTTTCTTTCTTGGTCACCAGCCTGGCATCTCTCTCTTGCCAGGTTTTGTGCCTTTATTTATAGACTTAAGTGTTAACATGACATCAAAAAGTGGAATTTTTACAAATAATTCTCAGTGATAAGGTGCTTTGAAAAGGGTGCAGAAACAGGTTTTATAGAGGCATTTTTGCAGAACTCTAATTACAATGAGGTAACTTACACATAATAAGATAACAGGATATTCTCAGTGAAAAGCAGGTAACATACACATTTGTTTGAACCGGTAGTAAATCTTACAACTAAGAAGATAGCAGGATGTTTTCAGTGAGAAGCAGATAGCAAACACATTTGTGTATAACAATAACACTAAGATTCAGGCATAAACAAGGCTGGGAGGCATTCTGTTTGGCTCACAAGAGGAAGAATGTATTTGCCACGGTTAGTAAATAAACCTTTTGTGAACCTTGTTCTTTGATGTTGAAGGTGTAAGCGCCATAGGCCCATAGGCACCCTAGAAGCACCCGTCTTTGCATATGAGTTTAAGTTGTAACTACTCTTACCTGTCCTCACAATGGGCACCAAATGAGCATATGTATGCGCAGTAACTTATGCCTGGCTCTTGTTTGTTTTCTTATTCCTGAATTAGGCTCTTTTTCTCTGGCCAGAGTAAATATTCTTCTGTTCTTTAACCCTCTTTATTATCCATGTCTATAAGTTTGTGAAGCTCAAGAGAAGAGCCTTTCAACAAACATCTGCAGTGCTTTGCTTAAATTCCTCCTTATAGAAGTGGGAATATGCTTCTTCCCATGAGGTATCTGTGTGGGGAATATCCGTCTGACTTGGAACATTGTGAGGCCTAATCAATAGCAACAGGCTTAATTTCACATGAGCAGTATTAGCAGAAGGAGATGCCAGTTTCCGCCTCTCATGGCAGGAGCTGTGCAACATCTGCTATTTCCTTACTGTGACCCTGTCATCCAGCAAGGCCAGTGCGGCTCCCAGCAGAGACCAGTCCAGTAAGTTACATAATAAGTATGACTACTAGAAGCTTGCATTTCCATTTACATATCTAGCTTACTGCTATGACTTATAACTCTAATGTGATGGGGAAACTGAAGGGAATCCATTTTATTTTTTGTAAAAAATTTTAATATGTATTTATCTTTGAGAGAGAGAGAGAGAGACAGAGTATAAGCAGGGGAGGAGCAGAGAGAGAGAGGGAGACATGGAGTCTGAAGAAGGCTCCCAGCCCTGAGTCATCAGCATAGAGCCCAGTGCAGGGCTCGAACTCATGAACCATAAGATCATGACCTGAACCAAAGTTGGAGAGGCTCAACCGACTGGACCACCCAGGCTCCCTGAATCCATTTTAGAAAAACTCCATCTCTGCTGCTTGCCTGCTAGGCTCCTTTGCTCATGTTCTGTATTTCATCTTGCATCTGAGTAAACCAGAGGAGCTACTATGTTCCCACACCAAGGAGGAAGCAAGAAAGTTAATCTTGCTTTGAATTTCATCCTAGGCCCTCATATACCTAAAAGCATCTTAAGAACAAACCTCAGCGAACACTGGTGCCAATAGCCCTTACCTTTGGTGATTAATGGAATAACCTACTATTCACCTGACACTCACCTTTGATTGGACCTTCCCCGGATCCCTGAAGGAACCCATACCCTGGACCCCTTTCTGATACAAAACCCTAATCCCAAGCAGTGGAGAAACTCACTTTTCCTTTTCTGAGCCTCCCATACACTCCATCTAAGATATGCTCTCTGCTCTATGCTATCACTCATATTACTCATTAAACTCTGCTCTCACTTCTTCCTGGCTTATGTTTGATTTCTATCCTGTATGAAGCCAAGGATCCTCTGGTCCTATAGGGTCCCCTTAGGGTCCTCAGACATGGCCTGCCTACTATGTCACTACTTGTCACTAAGAAGTAATGAAGTAACATAAATAGTTCTAGTCTATAGGATAGATCTTTCATTCCAGTGTGTAAAATGAACATATGGAAGAAATAATTTTCTTGTTTTTAATGGGGAGGCAGTAAAAAGGTAGTCATTTTGGGAAGCAGCCAACAACAAAGTATGCTGGATGCAAAGAGGCCAAGAAGGTCTAGAAACCTAGCAGACGTGTTCTCAATCATGAGAGAATTCATCACACAAACCCCAGTGGTCTTCAGCATTCTCTGGGAAATAAAATGATACTCTCCAAGCTCCATGGTCCTACTTACCTTATAGTTCTGAGAAACTCCCAATGAGCTTTACCAGGTGTCTGTCCCACAGAAGGGCCCATCATGACCATGTCTCTTGCTGGGCAGAAGTCCCACGGGGAACTGGAGTCATCCTCGCATGAGTAGGATTTACAGTCCACCACAGGAAACTTGTAGGAGTCCTTAGAACACAAAATGGGTTTCACCCTCTCTTGGGGCTGGTGTGGGAAAACTTCCTTCCTGTTCTCTCACCTGTTTACTAGCAACCCAGGCTGATGCATACCTGTTTCCTCACAAATCTTTCCACTGCCTCTGCTTTGTGTAATCATTGTGAACCCTTCTCAGCTGCAATTCCACCCTGAATCCTGCATCACAAAAGCTGCCTAATTGGAACAGTGAATGTGACTAAGGAATCTGATATACTTGTGAAAGCCAGCCGCCCACTATTGTAGTTTTCTTGTTAGCATTCCAAGTATCAGGGACTCTGCTAGGGGTGTGCATAAGATTCACTTCCTTTTTCATGTGTTTCATACACATTTGTATGTGATTAGCTACACAAGCAAGTATTTATTTATTTTTAATGTTTTATTTATTTTTTGAGAGAGAGACAGAACATGAATGAGGGAGGGGCAGAAAGAGAGAAGACAGAGAATTGGAAGCAGGCTCCAGGCCCTGAGCTGTCAACACAGCCCAACGCCCAGCTCAAACTCACAAACCATGAGATCGTGACCTGAACCTAAGTCAGACGCTTAACCGCCAGAGCCACCCAGGCACCCCACAAGCATGTATTTACTGAGCACTGCTCCTTACCTAACATTCTATTCAATACAAACAGAAATCAACAAGTGAATTCCATAAATTGATGAAAACCTCCCCTCAGGGAAATACAAATACACATGGAGAAACAAAATGTAAAAAGAATTTCTGGAGGTTCACAGAGGCCCTGAAGCTTATTCATATATACCCTCTAAGCCTTGATCAAAGCATGGGCTACAGTTTTCATCAGAACACCTGAAATTCTTGTATCAGATGCAGATTCCCAATGGTTGCTCCAGGCTTTCTAAACTGGAGGTACCTGTGGGGCCCCTGAATCTGCACCTTTAGGGAGACAGTCATTCCCTACCCTCCAAGTATGTGGAGTGCATATCAAGTGTGGGAATATCAGGACCTAGGTGTCTACACATCTCAGATTAAGAACACTATGTAAGAATAGCAAAACTTAAAATGATAGAGAATCCCCAGTGCCATATCTGGAACTTGGGAATCTGAGCAGAAGACTGTCAAGTAAAGAAAGGGAGCAGGAGGCTTGCAGCCAAGGAAGGGGAAGAATCAGACAGGGGGAAGCATGGGCACACAAGTGTGAACTAATAACATATCTGACTGGGAACTGGAAAGCACCAAATAAAGGAAGTTCAAAGTGCTCACCCGAAGTCGTGAGCAAGGCTATAGGAGTCACATGTAGAAGTCATGAGGCCACAAATAGTGGTGCCAGGCTTAGGCCTGTGTGGTTTTGGAAAAGGGGATGTTTAAAGTAGTCTTGGTGGGGGAGCCTGGGTGGCTCAGTTGGTTAGGCAGCTGACTCTTGATCTCAGCTCAGGTCTTGATCTCAGGGTCATGCATTCAAGCCCTTCACTGGGCTCAGCACTGGACCTGAAGCCTACTTAAAACACATAAATAAATATTAAAATAAGGTAGGGGCGCCTGGGTGGCTCAGTTGGTTAAGCTTCAGACTTCGGCTCAGGTTATGATCTCACGGTTTGTGAGTTTGAGGCCTGCCTTGGGCTCTGTGCTGACAGCTCAAAGCCTGGAGCCTGCTTCAGATTCTGTGTCTCCCTCTCTCTCTCTGCTCCTACCTTGCTCATGCTCTGTCTCTCTCTCTCTCTCTCTCAAAAATAAATAAACATTAAAAAATTAAAAAGAATTTTTTAATTAAAAAAATTAAAACAAAGTAGCCTTGATGGTACATAAGCATGTTTCATATTGTGAGAGTGGAGAGGAACCCCACAAGTACGGTAGTGCATTTATCTGAAGAAGATAGGAGCTAATGAGTACTTCAGGAAGCTATTCTGGATTTATAAGACGTTAACATTAGAAAAGACCTTGTTACTTATCTCTCCTAGAATCCTCATTAAAAAAAAATATTTTAAAGTTTATTAAATCTTTATGTATTCATTAGCATTTGAGGTAGTACTTTTATGAAAATATAGTAGGTTAATATAAAGTACATTTTGTCACTTTATTATTTTTTTTATCTTAGCCTCATGCCCTACCCCCAGCCCCCAATCTCCTTATGTTCTGATTGACACCTAATTATGTAATTTGCTTCCAGGTCACACATGACAAAGCTAAACTTAAAAGTAACCCTATTTCCATATGACTCAAATTACACAGTGTCCAGCCCTGAGAGGCAGTAGCTCAGTATTTATACTAAGAGCAGCCTTGATCCCAGTAACATGCTCAGTAGTGATAAGCACTCAGAATAGCCTAGAATCTTGCCTGTGTGTGACACACCATGCGTCAGCTGAACATATGGCAGAGAAGTGGAATGCAAGAAGGCTGGGAACACTGGAATTGCTGGAGGTGAGAGAGCCTTTTTCTCCTGGAGCAGAAGTGTTTTCAGAAAACATAAGATCAATATGTTGGATGCTATTTGTGGTAAATGAAACCCACGCTTTGGAAATGGTATTCAACCATTAGAAGTGTTAGCAATCCTAGATAAATGTCCACCAACCCATAAACAAGTGAAAGTTTGTGTCCTGCTATTACCCCAGTAATTTGGTACATTTAATTTTTCTCATTTGTTCATCTATCCATCTAGTCCACTGTGGTATTGTCAGTCACAGTAGCAAGTTCAGGAAATAAAGTGGAGGCCAAAATTGATATGTCCTCTAGCCTATAGAGTTTACAGGTCAGATGGGGAGACAGCCAACAAGCAAATGAAATACATAAGTAAATATGAAATAATTAAAAATTTTTATTAAGATATTAAGTGAAATAAAATATTTTAATTTATGTACTTGGTAAAAATAAGACCTCATGTACAGATAACATTAAGCGGAGACTTTGGGGCACCTGGGTAGCTCAGTCGGTTAAGCGGCCAGCTTCGGCTCAGGTCATGATCTCGCAGTTCATGGGTTCAAGCCCCGCGTCACGCTCTGTGCTGACAGCTAGCTCAGAGTCTGGAGCCTGCTTCATATTCTGTGTCTCCCTCTCTCTCTGACCCTCCCCTGCTTGTGCTGTCTCTCTCTGTCTCTCAAAAACAAATTTTAAAAAATTAAAAGAAATTAAAAAAAAAAAAACATTGAGCAGAGACCTGAAAGATGAATAGGTTCCTGGGGGTAACTTGGTGACTAGGCTCTTACCAGGTGAAGATGACTGAGAGAGATCTCTCTGTAGAGGGAAATCATGTGCAAAGACTTTGAGGGATCCCAAATAAGATCCATGTGGCCCGAGGTCCAAAAATCAGAGAAGGCATGTCAAGAGGAGAGGTCGGAGAGGAGCGAGCTCACACAGGAATGCTAACAGTCCAAATCATAATGAGGCATCTGAGCTTGAGCTGCTGCTTTACATGGCCCTTCTGATCTGAGTGTGTCTGGGGAGAGGGATACTGCAGACTGCTGGAGTCAGTGTTTTTAAAGACAGACGGTCCATATTGTTTTTCAACGACCTCATCAGAAAACGTTTAGCCAGGGCTTCAGGGGTTGGAGAAGTTCACTAAATTCCTGTGAGCATTCAACATGTTCCAGTTTTGGACCATTTAAAGAGGTAAGATTTTATTTAGACCTATGCAATTAACTAATATTTTTAAAGCAATATTGCCCACCGTTGGTGTGTTTTGGGGGTGTGAATATGTTACCCCAGACGACAAAAGGGATATTGCAAATATAACTAAATTAAAGACTCAGAGATAGGGAGTACTTCCAGGATTACTCAGATGGGTCTAATGTACACAAATGTTCTTAAGAAGAGAGAAGGAGGTTGGTCAGAGTCAGAGAAGATGGGAAGATGGAAGTTGGATGTCACAGTCCTGTGTCTGTTGAGTTTGAAGATGGAAGGGAGTCACAGGCCGATGAATGCAGATGATTCTAGAACTGGTAAAAGGTAAAGAAACAAATTAGCTCTTAGAGCTTCCAGAAGGAATGCAGTTCTACTGACCTCTTTATTTTTAGCCCTTTTTTCTGAGTTTATATGATAAACCCATATTGTTTTAAGCCACTAAGTATATAGTAATTCATTACAGGAGCAAGAGGAAGTTAATGTAAAATAGATATACCAAATACATGCCCAAGGCCACCTTGCTAACATCACTAGTAAGTGATGGATCATGGCTCAAACCTAGATCTTCTGTGCCTCCCAAAGTCATACGTAAACCACTCATAGCAGTATGACTTGTGTACAAATAAAAGGAGAATCTATACTGAGTTAGAAATTTATTCCAAGGTTGCCTGGATGGCTCAGTCAGTTAGGCGTCTGACTTCGGCTCAGATCATGATCTCACGGTTTGGAGTTCGAGCCCCGCATCAGGCTCTGTGCTGACTGCTCAGAGCCTGGAGCCTGCTTCAGAGTCAGTGTCTCCCTCTATCTCTGCCCCTCCCTGACTTGTGTTCTATCTCTCTCTGTCTCTCAAAAATAAATAAATGTAAAAAAATTTTTTTAAAGAAATTTATTCCAAAAGTTTGAAATATCTGAGAAAAGGATATGTCTTAGTATTTTGAGTTGGCTTTGTTATCACATCAGTCTTCCAAAATAATTCCCTGCAACAGTGGTGTGGATAAGACCAATTACAGCAAAGGCCAAAGCAAATCTTTAGTGAAAGAATTTCTCCAAACATTCTTTCTCCTTCTCCTTCTACAATTAACTACTACTATTACCATGATCTACTTACTTTGAATTCCTGGGTGTTTAGATTTTTAGCAACACATAAAGTGCTTTACATACATAAAGTTCAATCATCCTTTACACACACTAACATTTTAATAAAAACCTTTAGAACACTGCATCAGCATTCAGGTTTCATGGTATATAACTAGGGTGAATAGAAAGAATAAAGAGGACAGGAGATGAAATAATGGAAGCTTCTGAAAATGTTTGAGTCTGTGAACAACTGCCTCCTATTGAACCAGATGGGCAGAGTCAAGTTGTAAATGAGTGACAGATGTGGCCAATTAGTTCTTAAAAGTAGTCAAGTTAGAGCAGCCCTATAGGTTACTTTGAAAACAGGCTCAGCTGTATCTCTCAGCTACTCCATAAATAAGACGCGAGATGCTTTCCTACTACAGAAGAAATGGAGAAAAAGGCTGATCATATAATACTTAAATAAGCTCCTTAGGGCTACATACAAAGCAAATAAGCTTGCATGTCTTGGGTATCTATAACTGGGAGATTAGGTCATGCTCAGTCACCATCACCTTTAAAGATAAATCATATATTCTTTTTATCTTGGTTCTAATTTTTCTAATACCCATTTTATTAATGTTATGTGTTGAGTTGTAAATGTTTAAGATTGTTTTTGAAAAGATACAGTAGATAAAGTTTAAAATGCACAAATGTCTAGACACCAGTTGCAGAAAATCAAACTTGAAAGAAATAAATTATATTTTATTTGAGTATTTGACACACAATGTTACATTAGTTTCAAGTGTACAGCTTGGTGATTTGACAAGTTGATACATTATGCTATGTTCACCACAGAAAGAAAATAAGTGTTTAAATGCAAACTATAACTATAAACATCACCTTTTAAGTCACTTTGCAAATCATCTCCCTCATATTTATTGGCCTTTCTTTCTTCTACAATCTCAAACTTTTCCTTACCAAGCATAAGAAATGATTAACTCATGAGGTTTCTGGGTAGCTCAGTCGGTTAAGCATCCGACTTTGGATCAGGTCATGATCTCACAGTTCATGGGTTTGAGCCCCGTGTCAGGCTCTGTGCTGACAGCTCGCTCAGAGCCTGGAGCCTGTCTTCGGATTCTGTCTCTCCCTCTCTCTCTCTGACCCTTCCCTGCTCATGCTGTCTCTCTCTCAAAAAATAAATAAAAACATTAAAAAAAAGAAATTATTAACTCTTCATCTTCCACGTGATTCTTATGGATGTATGATTTACTCAGAACTGCCTTATGCAGCCCAGGCTACCGTTGGGTTGAACCCCTGCTTTGAGTCAGACATTGTAAATGGAAAGCATGAGGATTATGAAGATGAAAGAAAAAAAAATGTTGATTAAATCCACACCACTGTTTTCATCAGGATCCATCTTCAGGCCTACTTCTGTTTTGTTTTGCATATAGCTTTTATCAGGTTTTCTGTGGATGCATTCCTGATTCCTGTGCTGTGATGAACATATGAAAAATCATAAATACTAATTAAATGAATGGAAATCTAGAAAATTCCACATTTCTTTAAGCCTTAGAGGAGAAAAAAGAAGTAAGAGGCAGATATGAAGAAGGCTAAAAGAACCTTTTATCAATTTACAATGCTTAGATTTGGGTCATAATGTATTATCTGTTTTATATGTTACTGGATTCAGTTTGCTAGTATATGGTCTAGGATTTTTCCACTTTCTTTTTAAAAAAAATTTTTTTTGAGAGATTGAGACAGCATGAGCAGGGGAGGGTCAGCAAGAGAGGGAGACACAGAATCTGCAGCCTCCGGGCTCTGAGCTAGCTGTCAGCACAGAGCCCAATGCGGGGCTTGAACCCACAAACCGTGAGATCATGACCTGAGCCAATGCTGGACTCTTAACTGACTGAGCCACCCAGGTGCCCCTAGGACTTTTCCACTTATGTTCATTAGTACATTGGCCTAAAATTTTAATTTCTAGTAATATCCTTCTGGGATTCTAGTATTAAGAATATGCTAGTCTCATAAAATGAGATAGAGATGGTGTTGTGTCTTTTTGTTTTCTATAAAAGTTTGAGTAAAATAGATACTACTTTTTCCCTGAATTTTTGCTAGAATGAACTAGACAAGCCCTCTCAACCTACATGGAGTTTTTTGTTTGTGTGAGTGTGTGTGTTTACAATATTATTGCTTCAGTGTGTAAGTTAGCAATTTGTACAAATTTAAAATAGAATTAAACTTTTAAGGTATGACTTCAAAAAATAAAACTTCTCGTCTGAAATAATTACAGATTCACAGGAAGTTGCACAAGTAGTATAGAAAAGTCCCAGGTACTCTTCCCCTAGTTCACCCAATAGTTACGTTTAATATAACCATAGTACATATAAATACCAGGGAATTGACAGTGGAACAATATGTGTGTGTATACCATTTTATCACATTTGTGCACATCTGTGTGACTATAGCTGTAGTGAAGTTACAGAAATATTCCAACACTACAAAGAATGTGCCAGTGCTAACCTTTTATAATGATAGCTGTCGTCTGCTGCCTCCCTTCCTTTCCCTTCCCAAACTCTGCGAACTACTACTCTGTTTTCCTTCTCTGCAGCTTTGTCATTTCAAGAATATTGTAGAAGATGGAGCACGTGGGTGGCTCATTTAAGGCTCTGGCTCTTGATATCGGCTCAGGTTCTGATCTTGTGGGTTATAAGATCGAGCTCCACCTGTGGGTTCTGCACTGCCAGCATGGAGCCTGCTTGGGATTTTCTGTCTGCCTCTCTCAAAAATCAATAGATAAACATTTTTTTAATATTGTATAAATGGAATCATGATTTTGAGATTAGCTTATATCACTCAGCAAGATCCTGCTAACAGCTGTCTAAGTAGTTGTACGTAAAAGGCTCATTCCTTTTTATTGCTGGGTAGTATTTCAAGGTTCAGATGTACCAGATGTTCAAGGTTCAGTGGTTTCCAGTGACCAATTGAGAAACATTTTGGTTTTTTACATTTAAGGATATTACAAATAAAAATGCTATGAACATGTGCAGGTTTTGTGTGAAGCTGAGTTTCCATTTCTCTGGCGTAAATGGACTGTAACTGCTGGGTTGCATGGGAAGTATTAGTTTGGTTTCTCAAGAATCTTCCAAACCTGTGGTTGTACCATGTTTACATCGCTGCCCATAATGTATGAGAAATCCAGGTTCTCCTCTCCTTCACCATTATTTGCTATTAACAGTTTTCAAATTTGTGGCTATTCTAATAGGTGGGGAGTAGCCTCTCATTACAGCTGTGATTTGCATTTCCTCAATCATTTAGAGATGCTGAGCTTATTTTCATGTGTTTACCTATACATCCTCTGCAGCAAAATAGTTACTCATGTACTTGGTTCATTTTCTAATTGGAGTATTTGAGTGTTTTACTGCTGAGTCTAGAGAGTTCTTTGTATATTCTTAATATAGTTGGTTGTCAGCTATGTGATTTGCAAATATGTGTATTTTTTTAACCCAGTCTGTACTTACCTTTTCATCCTCTTAACAAAGTCTTTTCCAGAGAAAAAGTTTCATTTTTGAACAGATTCAATTTATCAAAATTTCCTTTTTTTGAATCATATTTTCATGTCTTAAGCACTCTTCACCATGTCCTAGATCCTGAAAATTTTCTTTTTTTCCCTAGAAGTTTTATAATGTTATATTTTACATTTAAATCTATTATCCATTTTGAGTTAATTTTTGAATAAGATATGAGCTTCTTTTTCTTTTTTTAGCCCATGGATATCCAATTGCTTCAAATATTTGTATGTATTTAACATTTTCTCTTACTACATTTTTAAACATTTTATTTGAGTATAGTTGATACAATGTTACATTAGTTTCAGATGTACAACTTCATGATATGACAAGTTTATATATTACGCTATGTTCACCATGGTGTAGCTACCATCTGTCATCATAAAACATAACCACAGTATCATTTGCAATGTACCCTATGCTATACCTTTTATTCCCATAACTTATTCATTCCATAACTGGATGCCTGTATCTCCTGCTCCCCTTCACCAATTTCGCTCATCACTCCCCCGTTTTCTCTGTCAACCATCAGTTGTGGTCTGTATTTATAGGCCTGATTTTGCTTTTTGTTTAATGCATTTGTTTTTTTTAGATTGCACATATGAGGGAAATCATAAGGTACTTGTGTTTCTCAGTCTGACTTATTTCACTTGGTAGAATACCATCTAGGTCTATCCGTGTCCATCGTGGCAAATGGCACAATCTCATTCCTTTCATGGCTACATAATCATCCACTGTACATATATGTGGGGTCATGGATATATACATACAACACATTTTCTTTCTCTGTCCACTAATGATACTTATTCTGTAATTGAAATCATTACCTGGCCAAGTGAGATATTTTTGCTATAGGTACTTTTCTTCAACAACTCTGCCCACACCTGTAAACCTGCTCAGACTTCCCCAAAAGTGGCCATAACGCTCACATGGGTCTGTGTAGGCAATTTGAAGACCAGCTTATATAGGATTTCATTTTGGTTGCACTTGATTTACCAAATGCAGCTTTATTTTTCTCAGATTATTTTGTCAAATCAAGGATTACTTACCTGGAGTAAATTAGTGCCATCTCACACAGTTCATATCAATGTCAAATATCAAAGTTCAAAAATACCCAAATTCCAGAGGGAACATTTTGAACCAGAGGGAAAGCTTTGGTTATTTTCCAAATCTTTTGCCAAAACAGACAAACAAACAAGAATAAAATGACACAAGAGGTTATTACCCTGGAAAAGAATAAATGTGCACTTTGATATTACCAATGTTGTAGATTTCCAAGTGAAGTGGAAAATTTCACTGAAGGGCAAAATTTTTGTGAAAAGCAATGTTTTGTTCTATACTTCCTTTAGATAGGTAGCTTCAACAGACTTCACAAATTTAAATGAGAACATCCAGAGAGGAGATTTGTATTGTTAATCTCGGTTGATAACATTAATAGAAAAAACTAGTGGTAGACGGTGGGTTTTTTCCTCATTGACCTAATTATTGACCCTGATTTTGCAAATATATAAATATTAGTGATCTCTGATGGCATAAGAATCACCAGCACCTTTACCTTCAAATGTCATTGGGACTAAATAGTGCCTCAAGCCTGTTGATGCCACCTAAAGGTAGAGATGAAAAAAAAATAAAAGAGGAAGGAAGGAATGCAAAAGAAAAAGAGATAGTAATGTGAAAGGAGATGAGAAAATCAAAAATTAAGCCAGCTGTTGCACCTGAGAGAAAAATCCATGGAATATTAAAAAAAAAAAAAATCCTATTGAGTGGTCAAGAAACAGCATCAAGAATCTTACTGTCATACTGACCTAGATAGGAAGAGAATAAGGCATAAGTAGGCAAATACTTTTATAAGAGAATAAGATGTGAATAAATTTTAAGGTAATTTTAAATAACTATTTCAATAAAGAAAATAACTAGGGACCATTTTCTTTTTTTTAAGATTCTTTTTTTTTTTTAATGTTTATAATTTTTGAGAGAGAGGAAGACAGAGCACGAGCAGGGGAAGGGTCAGGGGTGGGGAGACATAGAATCCAAAGCAGGCTCCAGGCTCCGATCCGGTCAGCACAGAGCCTGAATTGGGCTCAAACTCACAAACCATGAGATCATACCTGAGCTGAAGTGTGAGGCTCAATGGACTGAGCCATCCAGGAGCCCAGGAACCATTTTCAAATGGCAATCTTACCTCCATTAGTTTACCTTACCAAAATCTCATTGGCAATTTTACAAACATTCCTTGAACAGATAGGACCATTTTTACTTGAGTTGCTTTAAGTAGTAGTGTAATGCTAATAGAAGACTGTATGTCTGTACTGTATCTTGGTGTTAGATCTACAGATCTATCCTTTTCCATTGCCAGTGTCCAGCATAAGATATGCTAGAACAGATATGTGATCCAAAGAGCCATTTACAAAAGACATGTATCCTATTATTGATGATATTGCTAGTTCCCTGATGTCAAGACTTCCAGAAAAGCTTTTGCTTATTTTGGTGACCAGTTAAAAAATAAAATAATAAGCACATGGGTTTCTTTTTTTTAATTATTTTTATCTTTACTTATTTTTTGAGAGACAGAGAGAGGCAGTACGAGCAGGTGAGGGTCAGAGAGAGAGGGAGATACAGAATCTGAAGCAGGCTCCAGGTTCTGAGCTAGCTGTCAGCACAGAACCCGATGCGGGGCTCAAACCCACGAACCGTGAGATCATGACCTGAGCCGAAGCCTGACGCTTAACCGACTGAGCCACCCAGGCGCCCCGCACATGGATTTCTAATGATCCCTTTTGGCCTTCCTGATACACATGCATCTAAAGCCACTGATTTGCTTAATGTATTAATGCTTAATACATTTGCTTAATGTATTCTTAATTGGTTAACTTTTATCATTAGTAAATGCTGTATCTACATTCTCAAGAGATCAAGAGAAAGTGTTAAGCAGTAACTTAAACACTATAAATCCCATGTGGCAATGCTGACACAGTCTTTTAAGGACTGAATAAGTCTTGTCTCACAGGACAGTAAGTCCCCCAGTAGACTGTAAGCTACTATACCTAGCACATTTTAATTCCTCAATGGATGCTTGGAAAAAGTATTTAGAAGTCAGTTGAGAATAAACAATTTGTGGAATATCCATGCAATGGGATGCTACTGAGCTACAAAAATGAATGAATTATTGATATATGCAATAACATGTACAAATCTTAAAAATAATTATGCTGAAAGAATGGTTCAAGGTGGAGCATAGGAAGATTCTGAACTCACTTCCTCCCATGGAGACACCAAATATACAGCTACATCAGGATTAATTCCCTCTGAAAATGACCTGAAAACTAGCTGAAGAGCTCCTCCACAACAGAGTCAAAGGGTCACAGCACAACAGTTAAGAGAGGCAGAGCAGCCATCTTGCCATAAACCCATACTTGGCATGGCAACCCACAATTGGGAGGGATCTCACAAATACAGAATTTCTCCCTGAGGAGTGAGGGGTTTACAACCCACATCAGGAACCCCAATGCTTGAGACCTGCCTCAGAAAGTTGAACCTCCAAAATATCTGGCTCTGATTACCAATGGGGCTTATGTCTGGGACACCCAAAGGGCTATGGAGAATGAAAAGTCTGCTCGTAAAGGGTTTGCACAGACTCACTCTAGATCCAGCACAAAAACAGCATTTGAAAATCACAATCATACGTTATTAGCTTATTTTCAAAAGTCTGCTGGAAACCCAGGGGTCTGGTAGGATTTTCTCCAGGAAGGAGACACTGGTGGGCACCATTTTTGTGAGCTCACCCCACTTTCTTAGTACAGCACTCATGGGTGCCATTTTTATGCTTTTTCTACCTAGCTAGGCCAGCAGACTTGTCCCACCCCCACATTCTCCTATGGCCACACTCTATAGGCTGGTGGGTTTGCCCCATCCCCCCCCCCACATTCCTACAGAGCTGTTGTATAACCAGGGGGCTCACCTCGCCCACCCACTCTCCCACAGCGTCACTCTAACAGACAAGGATGCATAGTCCATGCAGGAAACCTTTCAAACACTTGGTTCTGGTGGCCATGGGGACTTGTGTTGCTCAACCCCATGGGACTGAAATATTTGGAAAGACAGTTCTAGGTAGGTTACCAACCCCAGGGCACTGCACAAACAACAGACTGAAACAAACCATTAGTCTTCATGTGACAAAGACCTATTTACTTCTTCCTAAGGGACAGGCTTTAGGTTTACCTAGAGGGAAAGCTTTTTGGGGACTGTGAGTCAGGGTCCCTTCCCAAAATGAGTTTATACACTTGTCTGGAGCCCCGGGTTTTGCAGCTGTCACCAAGGGGACACCAAGATCTCCTGATCTCAAGGCCAGCAGGAAATATGATTGCAGCTCCACAGTACTGTATATATTTGTATATACTTTAATTTGGTTTTGATGTTTATTTATTTTTGAGAGAGAGAGAGAGAGAGAGAGAGAGAGACACAGAGAGAGAGAGAGACAGAGCATGAGCCAGGAAGGGGCAGAGAGAGAGGGAGACACAGAATCTGAAGCAGGCTCCAGGCTCTGAGCTGTCAGCACAGAGCCTGACGTGGGGCTCAAACCCACAAACGTGAGATCATGACCTGAGCTGAAGTCGGAGGCTTAATCGACTTAGCCACCCAGGTGCCCCTACACTTGTATATACTTTAAAAGCTACTGCCAGAGGATTTGGCTTAAAATCAGCTTGAAACTAGGTGCTTACTGAGCTCTCACTTTTTGTAGCACTGACTGGGTTTAGTGCAACAGAGACCTGAGCAGACTTGTCCCACCCCCACATTCTCCTGTGGCCACACTCTAGGCTGGTGGTTTGCCCCACCCCAACACATTCCTACAGACCTGTTGTATAGCCAGGGGGCTCACCTGGCCCACGCACTCTCCCACAGCCTCTCTGTAACAGACAAGGATGCATAGTCCATGCAGGAAACCTTTCAAACACTTGGCTCTGGAAAAGAAAAAATAGGGATGCTTAGGTAATCACAATGTGTCAAAGGATAACAACGAGCTAAAGCAAAGGTGAAAGATAAGTTTCATCATGTAGGTAAGGCTACTCTTCCAAGACTGGGAGAGGTTGCTGTTAAAATGAGGAAACAGGTATGTTTCAAATAAAAGAACAAGATAATCCCCCCCCCCCCCGAAAAAACCTTCATGAAATGAAGGTAAGTAATTTACCAGATAAAAAGCTCAAAGTAATGGTGAAAAGCATTTACCAAAGTTGAGAAAAGAATGAACACAGTACAAACCCCAACAGAGAGTTAGAAAATAGAAGAAAGGAACAAACAGGAGTCACAAAACTGAAGAATACAATTGCTGAAAAATAAACCAGAGGAGTTCAACAGCAGAGTAGATGAGGCAGAAAAATGGATCAGCGACCTGGAAAACAGGGCAGTAGAACTCCCCCAAACTGGGCAGCAAAAGAATTTTAAGAAAGGAAGATGGCTTAAGAGACTTTTAGGACAGCGTCAAGCAGAATAACATTTGCAATATAGGGATCTCAGAAGGAGAAGAGAGAAAAAGGAGCAGAAAACTTACTCGCAAAAATAATGGCTGAAATAGTACTTACTGAGTGCTTCTAACCTAGGAAAGGAAGCAGACCTTCCGGTCCAGGAAGCACAAGTTTCAAATAAGGTGAATCCAAAGAGGTCCTTAGCAAGCACTTTCTAATTAAAATGTGAGAGCTTAATGATTTTTAAAAGCAGCAGGAGAAAAACAACTTGTTACATTTAAGGGAATGAGACGGCCTGCTGGGTTTTCAGCAGAAACTTTTACAGGCCAGCAGGAAATGGCATGATATATTCTAAGTCCTGAGAGGAAAAAAACTTCCAACCAATGAAATCTTGCTCTCTAACCAAAGGACTAGAAGAGTGGTCAATCAACTATACAGAAACTTTTGGACAAAAATAACACAAAACACATAGGGCACGGCTCAAGTTAGATTATATCCTGAATTGTAAAGCAATCCTCAACAAATTTGAAAGGAACAAAATCATAGAATATAATTGTAGAATGATGGGATTTTGGAGTGATGGTGGGGTTTGGAGCTGATGGCCAAGAAAGAATTCTTGAAGACGTCTTTGGTGCAAAAAGGTGATTTTATTAAAACATGGGGGCAGGATCTGTGGGCAGAAAAAGAGCTGCTTTGGGACTGTGAAGAGTGACTGCTGATATACTGAGGAGTTGGGAGAGATAAAGTCAAGAGGAAGTTTTTTGGGTTTTTTTTTTAAACTTTTTTTTAAATGTTTTATTTATTTTTGATACAGAGAGAGACAGAGCATGAGAGGGGGAGGGGCAGAGAGAGAAGGAGACAGAACTGGAAGCAGGCTCCAGGCTCTGAGCTAGCTGTCAGCACAGAACCCGACGTGGGGCTTGAACCCAAGAACGTGAGATCTGACCTGAGCCGAACCGACTGAGCCACCCAGGTGCCCCAGTTTTTTTTTTTTTTTTTTAATGTTGCTTATTTTTGAGAGACAGAGAGAGACAATGCGAGCAGGGGAGGGTCAGAGAGAGAGGGAGACTCAGAATCTGAAGCAGGCTCCAGGCTCTGAGCTAGCCATCAGCACAGAGCCCGACGCGGGGCTCAAACCCACAAACCATGAGATCATGACCTGAGCTGAAGACGATGCTTAACCCTCTGAGCCACCTAGGCGCCCCAAGAGAAGTTTCTTAAAGGGATTTCTAATGCTAAAGAAAACTCACAGATTACTGGAGACCTAGGTATTTCCAAGCTAAGGTTGTTTTTCCATATAAAAGGCATTATTGTTAAAACAGTAGGGAGTTTCTGGAGATTCGCTAAGATAGGATTGTCTTTTTCTTGTAATTTACTAAGAAATTGTAAACTAATGGAGACTATCAGTTTAAATTTGTTTTCTGTCCTTTCCTTTGTTCTTGAACAGCCAAGAATGACTGAGAATTGTCACACATATCCCATCTTGGGGGGAGTGCAGAGGAGCGAGGGTTTGTTTGCAGAGTTTCAGCTAGCCTTTTGCTCCCCCATCACTGAACACAATAAAATGAAACTAAAAATAACAGAAAAAAAAAAAAAATTTTCAACGCACTTCTAAATAATCCATGGGTCAAAGTCTCAAGGGGAAAAATTTATTGAACCAAATGTAAATGCAATATATGAAAATCTGTGAGACATAACTAAAGAAACGCTAGGAGAAAAATTTTATAGTACTAACGGCATACATTAGAAAGCAGGAAAAGGCTCAAATAGATAAACATCTATTATAAGATGAGCGACAGGACTGATAAGGAAATACCTGTCCCTGATCAAAGCCCCCCCCCCTTCCAGGTTCTTCTTCCCACCCTACCCGTTGCACGCATTAATGAGGAATGCGGAAGTAAGACTATAAATTATTCCCTCTGCTGATGCTATGGGCTCAGACCTCTGGAGAATGATCTCTTCGGAGCCCACCGGTGTAAAATAAACCTCCTCCCTTCCATAATCTCTAAGTGCCGCTTGGTTCTTCCACTGGGTGATCTGGACCAGATTCTGTAACAAAATCAAGAGGCTAATTTCTCTTTTCAGTAAGTTAGACAAAGAAGAGTAAATTAAACCTAGGGTGAAAAGAAAGAAAAAATAACAAAGATATGAGTAGAAATTAATGAAATTGAACAGAAAAATAACAAAATCAATGAATCAAAGAGCCGATTCTTTGGAAAGATCAATAAAATTGATAAATCTCCAAGAAGATTGACACAGGAAAACAAGTGAAGGCACAAATTACTGGTATCACAAATGAAATGGGGTTATTATGACAAAGCCTACAGACATCAAAGAGACAATAATGTAATACTATGAATAATTCTACAAACATAAATTTGATAAATTAAGCAAAATGGATCAATTTCCTGAAAAATAGACCACTACAATGCACTCAGTATAGAATGGGTAATAATGGATAGTCCAATAATTATTTTAAAAATTTGACTCAAATTCTAAAAAAGTAATCTCTAGCCCCAAATGTCTTCACTGGAAAGTTCTAACAAGACATTTAAAAAGAACCAACCACCAATTCTACATAATCTTCTAAAGATGGAAGAGGCAGGAACACTTCCCAACTCATTTTAAAAAGCCACTGTTACCATGATATCAAGCCCAGGTAAAGAAAATTACAGAACTACAATCTCTTATAAACAAAGAGGAAAAGTCCTTAGTAAAATACTAACAAATCTAATTTTAAAACATATATAAAGAATTATATACCATGACCAAGTAAAGTTTATTACAGGAAGGCAAGGTTGATCAATATTAAAAAAATCAATGTAACCCACTATATTAACAGGCTGAAGAAGAAAAATTACATGATCACATCAATCAGTGCCAAAAAACCACTTGAGAAAATTCAGTTGCTATCCATGATTTCAGAATAAAACAAAACAAAACAAACTTCTTAGAAAACTAGGTAGAGTGAGCAACTTTCTCAACCTGGCAAAGAACATCTACAAAAAACTGTAGTTAAAATTATACTTAATGGTGAAAGACCAAATGATGTTCCCCAAAGATAGAAAACAGGGCAGAGATGTTCATTTTTAACATTCTTATTGAACATAGTACTGGAAGTTCTAGCCAACAGAATAGGAAAAGGCAAGGTAATTAAAAGCAGACAGATCAGAAATAAGACAGTACCTATTTGCAGATGACATGATGCTGTAAGGATTTTTTTTTTTTTTTTTGAGAGAAAGAGAGGAGAGAGAGTACAAGCAATACAGGGAGAGAGAGAGAATCTTACACAGGTGACATGCCCAGTGAGGAGCCCTACATGGAAATCGATACCAGGACCCTGAGATCATGACCTGAACCAAAACTAAGAGTCAAACACTTAACTGAGCAAGCCGTCTAGACACCCCTTAAGTAAGAACTTCTAACAAAAATAATAAGTATTGAAAAAAAGTATCAGGTCATGGCTCCATTGGTTAAGCATCTTACTTTGGCTCAGGTCATTATCTTGCAGCTTGTGAGTTTGAGCCCTGCATCAGACTCTGTGCTGACAACTCAGAATCTAGAACCTGCTTTGTATTCTGTATCTCCCTCTCTCTATGCCCCTCCTTCACTCACACTCTGTCTCTCTCTCTCTCTCTCTCTCTCTCTCTCTCTCTCTCTCTCTCTCCCTTTCTCTCTCTCTCTCAAGATAAATGTTAAGAAAAGTTTTTAAAAAAACCTACCCCTATTTACAGGTGACATAATGGTCTATACAGAAAATTTCCAGAAATCTACAAAACAAACAAAAATATCCAGAACTAATAAATGAGTTCAGCAAGGTCACAAAGATAAAAGATAAACAAACAAAAATCCATTATATTTCTATTACTATCAATGAACACCAAAATTTAAAATATAAAGTCATTTGCAATCATTCAACAAAAATTAAACTTAGATGTAAATTTGACAAAACATGTACAGAACCTATATAATGAAAACTATCTAATAAAAGAAACTAAAGAACTAGAGAGACACACTGTGTTCATGGATTGGAAGATACAACATTGCAAAAATGTCAATTCTCCTTAAATTGACATGTAGGTTTAATGCAATTTCTATCAAAATCAGAACAGGATAATTTGTACATAACGATAAAGTTACAAACATGGCCAACTAATCTTTGACTAAGCAGGAAAGAATATCCAATGGAATAAAGACAGTCTCTTCAGCATGTGGTGCTGGGAAAAATGGACAGGAACATGTAAAAAAATGAACCTGGACCACTTCCTTACACCATACACAAAAATAAACTCAAAGTAGATGAAAGACCTAAACGTAAGATAGGAAGCCATCAAATTCCTAGAGGAGAAAGCAGGCAAAAACCTCGTTGACCTCAGCTACAGCAACTTCTTACTCAACACGTTGAAACAAAAGCAAAAATGAACTCTTGGGACCTCATCAAAATAAAAAGCTTCTGCACAGCAAAGGAAACAATCAGCAAAACTAAAAGGCAACCAATGCAATGGGAGAAGTTATTTGCAAATGACATATCAGATCAAGGATTAGTATCCAGAATCTATAAAGAATTAATCAAACTCAACACCAAAAAACAAATAATCCAGTGAAGAAATGGATAAAAGACATGAATAGACACTTCTCCAAAGGAGACATCCAAATGGCCACTGACACATGAAAAATGCTCAACATCACTCATCATCAGGGAAATACAAATCAAAACTATAATGAGATACCACCTCACACCTGTCAGAATGGCTAACATTAACAACTCAGGCAACAACAGATGTTGGTGAGGATGTGGAGAAAAAGGATCTCTTTTGCACTGCTGGTGGAAATGCAAACTTGTGCAGTTACTCTGGAAAACAGTATGGAGGCTCCTCAAAAAATTAAAAGTAGAACTACCCTATGATCCAGCAATTGCACTACTAGCTGTTTATCCAAGGGATACATATATGCTGTTTTGAAGGGGCACAGTCACCCCAATGTTTATAGTAGTGCTATCAACAATAGCCAAAGTATGGAAAGAGCCCAAATGTCCATTGACGGAGGAATGGATAAAGAAGATGTGGTACACACACACACACACACACACACACACACACACACACACACAAAATGGAGTATTATTTGACAATCAAAAAGAATGTAATCCTGCCATTTACAACAACACGGATGGAACTTGAGTGTATTATGCTAAGCAGAATAAATCAGAGAAAGGCAAACATCATATAATTTCACTCATGTGGAATTTGAGAAACACAATAGATGGACATAAGGGAAGATAAGGGTAAATAAGATAACAAAACAGAGAAAGAGCCAAATCATAAGACTCTTAAATTAACACAGAGAACAAATTCTGGGTTGTTGGAGGGGAAGGAGGGGGTTGGGTTAAATGGATAATGGGCATTAAGGAGGGCACTTATTGAGGCGCCTGGGGGGCTCAGAGGGTTTTAAGTGCCGACTTCGGCTCAGGTCAAGATCTCACAGTCTGTGGGTACAAGGCCCATATCGGGCTCTGTGCTGACAGCTCCTGAGCAGGGAGCCTGCTTGGGATTCTGTGTCTCCCTTGCTCTCTGCCCCTCCCCCACTCGGGCTCTTTTTCTCTCTTTCAAAAATAAATAAATGTTTAAAAAGTTTTCAAAAAAGGAGGGTACTTATTTGGATGAGCACTGGGTGTCATATATAAGAGATGAATCACTGGGTTCTACTCCTGAAGTCAAGACGACACCGTTAACTAACTTGAATTTGTAAATGAAATAAATGAATCTTCCAATTATATTCTCAAGTCACAGATTAATTTCTAAAAACTCTCTCTAGAAATGTAGCTTTTTCATAAAATGCTGCCATCTCTTCACTGTAACTGAAGACCTGAAGGTTACCCCTTGGTGAAGATTTCCCTCCTGAATACTAGGTGGAGTCTGCTCACCTCTACCTCACCCTAGATTAGGAAACAGAGTTTATATAACCTTGGCTCTGTCTTGTGCCTCTTTCAATTCATCATTCTACAACCTTCCTTCAAAAATTTTCTCCGTCATTGAGTTTCTTCATACCCTCACCTCAGCTTTAAGGATGTTCACTTACACCTCAAAGACTAGGTCACAATGTAGCATTTACCATCCTGAAATATTCCTTTAAAATGTTTAATGCAAGAAGGTAAATTTTATGTGATGTATATTTTATGGTAAGTCCAAAACACTTTTTTTTAATTTATTTTTGAGAGCGAGATAGAGACAGAGCTTGAGCAGGGGAGGGGCAGAGAGAGAGGGAGACACAGAATTTGAAGCAGGCTCCAGGCTCTGAGCTGTTGGCACAGAGCCCAATTCAGAGCTTGAACTCAGGAACTACAAGACCATGACCTGAACCACTTAACCAACTGAGCCACCCAGGCACCCCCAAAACATCTTTGACATAAATGCCCTTTTCTGCCACAGCCGCCTATGCTGATGCTACTTCGGCCTTCTCTTCCTCGAAACCTTTATATTGGCTTTACAAGACTCACAGCCTGCTGACTTCTCCCACTGCCCCCCAGGGAACGTGGAGATCATCAAGTCATGAGTTCCTTCAGTTTCTTTTCTCTGTCCCTCTGGACTTATCCACGTTTACCAATCTACATTCTTCCCATTTACAGCAGAGGAAAGAAGTGTCCTTTACCAGATTTCACCTGTGTTACGGATGCAATTCTCTCCTAGCTACCAAGGGAGCTACTCACAGCTTATCTGCTCATTGTCTTTTATCTTTAATCTCTGGATTCTTTGCTTCATTTTACAAATTGCTCATTTCCTGCATATACTAAAACGCAAACCAAGCACTCTCCATGGATCATGCATCCCCCTAAATTGATTTCTCTTTTCACCTGTAAATCTCTTGAACAAGTAGACAGACTCCCTTCATTTCTCCCCCACTACCCTCCGATGTGACTCCACTGTGCATCTAAAACTATCGGGCCTCTCGGACCCCAGTCATAAATGCCCCAGATCAGAGGAGTTCAGTGACCTCTTTCCCTTCCCCATCCTCACCTTCCTTCATCTTTGCGGTATGTGACATTGCTGGTGGACCAACGTGGGTCCTCTTCTTGGTGTGTTAGAGGCAAAGACTACACCAGGCAGAGTTGTCACACAAAGTCATCTTTATTTGTACAAATAAGGAGATCGTGGGGAATCGTTTCCAAAGTTGTGACTCCCTGAGCAAAGGAAAGCTGGCTCATTTTTTAGGGCTTGAGGTGAATATTCAGAGGGAGATTTTAACATTAAAATGAGGCTGAGGCACTTGATGCATTTGTTGAGGTGTCTTCCCCAGATATTTCTGTTACTATTAGGGCAAGTTGTTATTTCTTAAGGTAAGATTGCCAGTTAGGCACAAGTTTCTAGGAGTTCAGTTCCTAAAAGGTAAGATTGACAGGCAGAGGCTTCTACTAGAAGTTTCCTAAGTTCAGGGGGTCAGGACAGTGACAACACTGTTTACCATCTTCCCTCCAATTTTCCCTCCTTGACTTCCATGATGCCACTTTGTCCTGTGTAATTTCTCTCCCTCTAAAATTTTCACTTAGGCGCCATTTTAGTAGACTTGTGACTTTTTCCATTTTTACCATCAACCTCTCACAAATTCCTTTTGTTCAACATCTGTAATGTCTCTTGGCTTCATCCATTCCTCTCCACTCACTGCCATGAACTTGGTCTAAGCTCTTCACCTGTTATGTGCCCCCTCCACTTCCCTCCCTCACACCACAACCGCAGTCCAACCCTGTGCACCATTGCCAGCACTATCTCTCTAAAATCCAAATCTGAATAAATCACTCTCCTGGGAAAAAACATGAGTGACTCTCCAGTGATCCTGAGATAATATTCAGGCTTCATAGTGGTCCTTAGCTGCTTTCACTCAGTGACCAGCACTGTGCCTCACACTCTCTGCTGCATTCTAAGCCTGATGAACTCCTGCTTGTGCTGCAAAGACAGATCACATATTACTTCCTCTGAAGTATCTTTCTAGGCTGTCCTTTTTCCCCTTTACTTCTCTCTTTTTCTTTCACTGTTCTTGAGGACCTGACATAAGTATGTACAGAGCTCTTTAGGAGCACAGAGATGGTCTGCTCAATACTTTCTTTATGCTAAATATTCTTGACGAGACTGCGTGGGCAAAGCTGAGGGCAAAATACAGGCTAACAGCGCTCCCCCACCCCAAGGTGGAATGTATGTGATACTCCTTGGACACTCCTGGCTACCCAAGAATGAAGCAGGGCGGTTTATGTGCTTGCCATGGTGATGTGTGAAACTCAGGCAAGTGGAAAATTAAGTCCCCTTACTGCCTACAGTCGATTAACAAGCAGAGTGACCTCCCTCTAGGAGCTCATTTGCCTCAGTGATGACATTTTGCTAGGGGCAAAAGAGACCCTTAGCTTAATATTATCCCAACCTCGAAGATCCTGTAAGTCAACCTCCTTTATTTCAACTGGCCATCATACTCTAAGCTTATGTGCCTCCACACCAGATAATTTTGATGGGTCTCATGACTGGGGTTTTATTAAATTGTAATAAGTGGTATTTTCCTAGCAACAGCTAGCCCTCAAGGTCCTGGAAGCCTTGCTTCCAAAATACCTTAGAGACCTACTCTATACCTGACCCCCTCCCAACATGAAGGTGTATAATGAGTTATCCATCACGACTCTATGCAGCTCTTCTTGCCAATGGGTCCTGTCCCTCTACTTAAATAAAATCGCCTCTTTGCACCAAAGACACCTTCAAGAATTCTTTCTTGGCCGTCAGCACCGGACCACCTCATGAACCTCCCATCACCCCAAAACTTCATCAATTCTCACACATTTCATTATCACAATTAGGATTGGCAGAGAAGATACAGGACACCTAGTTAAATTTGAATTTTAGATGAGCAACAAAAAATTTTCTTGTATAAGGGTGTCCTATGTATAAATATTCCCATGGAATATTAGGGACAGATTATATTATAAAACTATCAAATTTAACTGGGTATCACAGAAAATAAATGTATAGTACAAATAACTAATTGGTGACCTGAAATTCAGACTGAACTGAGTGTCCTGCATTTTCGTCTGCTAATCTGGCAATTGTAGTCATGCACCAGATTTAAGGGTAGGAAACAATGACAATTTCATAGCTAATGAAACAGAATGAGGCTCAGAGACAATTTCCCCAAAGTCACCTACCAGAAAAAATGGCAAGAGACGTGATTTGAATCCAGGTTTGGTTGAAGGGGTAAAACTCAACTACCCCTTCAGTTTCAACAACCACAGGCAAAGGCAAGAAAGTTGGAGGGAAATGAAAGTTCACAAAAGCTTCAGACCCGAAGCAGGGACTAGCTGCCTCTCCTTCAAACACAAGTCTCCACTTGACTTTGTGTTTGTTTATTTGGTTTCCTGAGCCTACTGAGACATGCTTACCCTAACACTCATCTTCCAGACTCATCACTGTGTGTACGCCCTACATCTACTCTCCGGTCTACCAGGTCTCAACACTTGGCACATCACCTCTATCCAAGTTTCCTAACAAGGTGGGAAGAGGGAGATCAATTACAGACCCCATGATTGGGCTAGGTGCTGCTGAGACTTATCCAGGAGGGTTTGATAGTATGAATACTAATATAAACTCTAGCTCCAATTCATTAATACTCGATAGTATTAATCATATTCAAACAGCAGCTATTCTGTGCCTTGCATTGCTGGATCTCTTACATACAATATATTGTATAACTAACATTCCCAGGCAGAAAATACTGTTATCCTCAGAGAGACAAGTAACTTGCCCAAAGTCATTGCTCAGAGCCAAAATTCCTGTCTAATTTGGTCTGCTCCCAAATCCTAGGACACACAGCTTTGTCCACAGCTGCCAGGAAACTAAACCTCGAGTTGGTGGCTGTCACTCCTTCCAGCTATTCGAGTTTTGACAGAAAGCACCTGAATGCTAGGGATTGAAATGAGCCCCTCTCTGCCCAGGCTCACTGCCCCTCCTCCCCCTTTTAAATAGTTTATTGTCAAATTGGTTTCCATATAATACCCAAGTGCTCTTTCCCACAAGTGCCCTCCTCCATTACCACCACCTCTCCCCCCACTCTTCAACCCTCGGTTC
>NC_043701.1:74113859-74117081 GCF_006229205.1 Suricata suricatta | reverse complement strand
TGATGATGAGTGATGTTGAGCATCGTTTCATGTGCCTGTAGGCCATCTGGATGTCCTCTTTGGAGAAGTGTCTGTTTCTGTCTTCTGCCCATTTCTTCATTGGGTTATTTGTTTTTCGGGTGTGGAGTTTGGTGAGTTCCTTATAGATTTTGGATACTAGCCCTTTATCTGATATGTCATTTGCAACTATCTTTTCCCATTCTGTCAGTTGCCTATTAGTTTTCTTGATTGTTTCCTTTGCAGTGCAGAAGCTTTTTACCTTGATGAGGCACAATAGTTCATTTTTGTTTTCATTTCCCTTGCCTTTGAGGATGTGTTGAGTAGGAAATTGCTGTGGTGGAGATCTAGGAGGTTGTTTCCTACTTTCTCCTCGAGGGTTTTGATGGTTTCCTGTCTCACATTCAAGTCCTTCAGCCATTTTGAGTTTATTTTTGTGTATGGTGTAAGAAAGTGGTCTAGTTTCATTCTTCTACATGTTGCTGTCAAGTTCTCCTAGCACCACCTGCTAAAGAGGTAGTCTTTTTTCCATCGGATACTCTTTCCTGCTTTGTCAAAAATTAATTGGCCATGCATTTGTGGGCCAGGTCTGGGTTCTATATTCTATTCCATTGATCTATGTATCTTTTTGTGCCATCGCTGCCCCTACTTCTAAAGAGGATGCCTGAGTAGAAACAGTCCCTACCCACCTCATGGTCTCTCCTCCTTTGTTCCTAAGTAATCAATCACATGTGCCATAGCCTGAAAGGGACACCATTTCTAAAATTATCCACCATTTTCCAAAGTGCCCCACTCCCAGGCTCTGTGTCTCTAGTAAGGCCCAAGATGAATGAATAGGGTCTTATTATTTAAGATTTTTACTCAGCAAAGCAATTGCAATGTACTCTTCAGCAAGTTCTGCAGCTACGGTAATGCTTTGGGCAATTGAAGAAAAAGATGGAACATGTGTTCTATTGTGCCAAGGACCTTAGGAGGAGACTACCCACCTCTAAGCCAAATCAGGAAATAACCTGTGAACACTATAACAAGAGTGCAAAAAGAATGATATGAGATTTGCTCTCTTATATAAGAAATTTGAAACTTTTAATCATGAGAGCCATGGAAAGGGCAGTGTTCAAAGATAATTACTGATATTCACATAACACTTCCTCAAATTTGTAACAGTATATTTTGAGGGAGGATTTAGAAATAATGTTTTCAGTTTATGAATGTTTAAAAAGTGTCAGGAGAGGCGCCTGGGTGGCTCAGTCGGTTAAGCCTCCGACTTCGGCTCAGGTCAGACATCACGTTCGTGGGTTCGAGCCCCGCATCAGGCTCTGTGCTGACAGCTAGCTCAGAGCCTGGAGCCTGCTTCCAGTTCTGTGTCTCCTTCTCTCTCTGCCCCTCCCCCTCTATGCTCTGTCTCTCTCTGTATCAAAAATAAATAAAACATTAAAAAAATTAAAAAAAAAGTGTCAGGAAACTGTATTAGAAAATGATGGTCCAGGGGCACCTCGGTGGCTCAGTTGGTTAAACATCTGCCTTTAGCTCAGGTCATGATCTCACAGTTCATGGGTTCAAGCCCCACATCAGGCTTGGTGCCGACAACTCAGAGCCTGGAGCCTGCTTCAAAGTCTGTGTTTCCCTCTCTTTCTCTGCCCCTCACCTGTTCACATACTGTCATTCTCTCTCTCTCTCTCTCTCTCTCTCTCTTTCTCTCTCTCTCAAATATAAATAGACACTAAAATATTTTTTTAAAAAAGAAAGAAAGAAGGAAAATGCTGGTCCAGATCCCTGCTACTCAGTACGGTCCAGAAACCAGAAGCACTGGTGTCACCTGGGATTTTATTAGATGCTCAGCCCCAGTCCAAGAACTATGAAATTAGAGCCTGAATTTTCACAAATGATTTCTATGCAGTAGTCTAGATTAATAATTGGTAACAGCAGCTGGCCTGGTAGTGGTGCTCATACCTGGGTGAGATGTGGGGTAGGGGGTAGGGGTGAAGCCTAAAGTGAGCCTCGGGTGGGAGGGTTCAGCCTGGGAGAAGTGATTGGGCAGGCAAGACAAGCAGGCGAAATATATGTGGAAAATACAGTTGACCTTTAAAAAATTTTTTTTGTTTAGTCTTTATTTATCCTTGAGAGAGAGAGAGAGAGTGAGAGAATAAGTGGGGGAGGGGTAGAGAGAGGGGGAGACACGGAATCTGAATCCGAAGCAGGTTTCAGGCTCTGAGCTGAGCTTTCAGCACAGAGCCCATAGCGGGTCTTGAAGTCACAAACTGTGAGATAGTGATCTGAGCCGACCCGAGACGCTTAACTGACTGAGCTGCCCAGCCAGATGCCCCCTAAACAGTCCCTTTAATGAAAAGTGTTTCTTTTTTTTTTAAGTGTACTATTTATTTTGAGAGAGAGAGCATGCACACGCAGGAGTGTGGGAAAGGCAGGGAAAGAGGGAATTCTAAGTGGGCTCCATTCCACAAACTGGGACCGTGACCTGAGCTGAATCAAGAGTCTGATGTTTAACCGACTGAGCCACCCAGGCACCCCTGTAGGCATTACTTTCTTAACATTGTGACACACTTATTCATTGAGACTATATTTCCTATAGTGGCTTTACCCCCAAGGAAGGCAAAATACACCTAGTCTCCCCACTTTGGGGAAAGCTCCTAGCATATGCATTATCATCTACTGAGAATCTTAAAATACTTGACTGCAAAAGAAATCAACTTTCAAAGTGCATCAAGGAGTTCCCAGTAATATGAAAACCCAATAAATCTCCTCTTGGTAAGGACATGGTGAAAAATATGCACTTGGGCACAGCCTGGTAACTAATAAGTTGGTTGTAGATTTAAAGAAATGGATTCAGTGAGCAAGCAGTTCTGAGCCTCCTGCAAATGCTGGCTGTTGTGCAGCGACACCTTCTGGCAATCGTGGAGTACTGCATGCCGGTGGCCCCCTTTGAAGAGGCTGTTGTCGGTGTGCCTTAAACCAAGCGCTCATATCAATTCTACTGACCAAGTCCAGTTTCATCAACAGGGTCAAAGCATGTTGTTCCCAGAGTGAACAATTTCCACTCCTTGGGGCACCTGTGTGATTCTATTGGTTAAGCATCAGAATCTTGGTTTCTGCTCTGCTCATGATATCACAGTTGGTATCAAGCCCGGCTTCAGGTTCAGCACTGAGGGTGTTGAACCTTTTTGGGATTATTTTTCTTTCTTTCTTTCTCCCTTCCTTCCTTCCTCCCTC
>NC_043701.1:74111780-74113759 GCF_006229205.1 Suricata suricatta | reverse complement strand
AAATAAAATAAAATAAAATAAAATTATGGGACGTTGTCGACCAGACCCTCACTACCCCCACTTCTTGTCCAACCCGAGAAGAAATTTCATGGGACCAAAAATTAAATGGAGTCTTTGCAACAGCAAAGACCCTCTCTGAGTGTTATGGGCAGCTGACCAGTTGTTACTGGGTTACAGCTCCTATTGCTCTGGGGAGCCCTGACACAGTGCAGGGGTGTGTGGGGGGGGGAGCCCTGACACAGTGCAGGGGTGTGGGGGGGGGAGCCCCACAAACACAATAATGGAGTTCAGAACTTCATAGGAGGAAACCATGCATGGTTATTTAAATGTATTACTTCACTAGGGCTGCTGTTACAGAGTACCACAAACTGGGTAGTTGAAACAGTACAAGTGTACTGTGTGCCCGCTCCAAAAGTCACACATGTAAGCTTTCGGCAGGGTTTGCTCCATCGGAAAACTGTTCGGGGGAATCTGTCCCATGTCTCTCTTCTCGCTTCTGGGGCTTTTCTAGAAATCTTTTGTGTCTTTTGGCTTGTAGATGCATCACCTCACTTTTTGCCTTCATGTTCAGATGATGTTCTCTTAGTGTGCACATCTGTCTCTCTATGTGGTGTTCTTAATAAGAATACAGTTACATTAGATTAGAGGCCCACCCTCCTCCAGTATGACATGACCTTAAGCCATTACATCTGCAACAACCCTATTTGCAAATAAGGTCACATTTGGATAGAGTGGAGGGCTAAGCCTTCAAGATATAAATGGGAAGAGGGGACACAACTCAACTTCTAACAGTTTGTCCCGTGGTCCCCTCAAGACTTACGTCATTCTCACATGCAAAATATAATCATTCCATCCCCACATTTTCAAAAGTCTTAATCCATTCCAGCATCAACTTTAAGTCCAAAGTCTCTTTCCAATCAGGCATGGATAAGACTCAGGGTATGAGTCATCCTGGAAAAAATTCCCCCTGTCTGTGAACCTGTAAAATCAGACAAGTTGTCTGCTTGCAAAATTTGAAGATGGAACAGGCATAGGACAGACAATCCCATTTTAAAAGGGAGAATTTGAGAATTTGCCCATGTTTCACTTTATATTTGGAGAATACTGGCCATGTTCCCTCTCTCACCTGGCATTCTACAGCAAGGTCTTTCAACTGGAGAGATCTCATTTTGCTCCCTTGTTCTCCATACAAAAAGGCACATTACTCTCTGATTCCTGGATTCCTTTGAAAGGAAATAGGATCTTGAAATTTCATGCTATTGCCTCCACACCCCTCCCCTGCCCACACACCCACCCACACACACTCATAAATACACAAACACAAAATAATACTGCCAGAGCTGCCGCGTTTGAACAACGTGTTGCTTTTAAAAACTGTACAATTGGCCATGTGTTGATCATTTCTGAAGCTAAGTGATGGATACATGAAGCTTCATAAAATTATTCTATTTTTGAATATATTTGGAAATTTTGACAATAAAAGTATTTTAAAACTATTTTTAAATGTATTTCTTTTTTAATTTTTTAATGTTGATTTATTCTTGAGAGAGATAGAGCATGAACAGGGGAGGGGCAGAGTGAGAGAGAGAGAGAGAGACGCAAAATCTGAAGCAGGCTCCAGGCTCTGAGCTGTCAGCAAAGCCCAATGCTCTGGGGCTCAAACTCACAAGCTGTGAGATCATGACCTGAGCTGAAGTTGGACCTTCAACCAACTGAGCCACCCAGGTGCCCCTTAAAACTCTTTTTTAAATATAGAGATTGAAAAGAAAAAAAAGGGGCAATGTTTTATTCTTTTCTATGGCTGAATATTATTCCGCTGTGTATATATACCACATCTTCTTTATCTACTCATCAATCAATGGACACTTGGGCTGCTTCCATATCCTAGCTATTGTAAATAATGCTTCTATAATCATAAGGATGTGTGTATCCCTTTGAATTGATGTTCTTGTATTCTTTGGGTAAATACCCGATAATGT
>NC_043701.1:74106066-74111680 GCF_006229205.1 Suricata suricatta | reverse complement strand
TTTCTTGCCTGAAGAATCCCAGAAGCTTAAAAGAATCCCTTCCTTTCTTCTGGTCTCTGTCCCCGTCAGTCCAAGCTTGCAGAGTTTCTGCAGAGATAGATGGTTAGGTCCATGAATCACACACCCAATCTCTTCAGCATACTCTTGGTATTCTCTCTAGAGCACTTTCTCATTTTTTGCATAGGCTGAGAATTTTCCAAATCTTCAAGTTATGGCTCCTTTATGCTTAAAAATTCATTTTTCAATTTATTTCTTTCCCCTTGCATTTTACTATAAGCAGCAAGGAGAAACCAGGCTATAAATACCACATTCTGCTTAGAAAGCTCCCCAGTTAAATATCCAACTTCGCTGGGGCTCCTGGGAGGCTCAGTTGGTTATGCATCTGACTTTTGATTTCGGCACCCCTGTTCTTAAAAACAAAACAAAAGAAAACCAAAAAAATAGTAATAAAAGGAAATAAGGCTACTTCTGAGTATTTCCTGGGATCTCTAAATTTTAAACTTAAAAATTAGTTTCAAGGGGAGAAAAAAGTTCTAACCTTTGAGAAAAGGTTTCCTGGTTTATCTCTGAGAAAGGATTCATCAAATTAGTGCCTTGTTTCTTAAAGAACAACAGCCTCACCCTGGAAAAAAAAAAAAAAGGGGCAAGGGGGTAAAAAAAATCCATGGTTGTGGATTCCAAGCAGAGGACTCAGGATGAAACACATTCCTTTTGGCAGTTCTGGACAGAAGGTCATGTAGGCTATCTTGCAGACTGAATGTCTAGAAAATGTCCATAAAAACACCATGGCTTCAGTAGTTCTCCTAATCCTCTCAAATCAGATGTTCTATTTCCAAATCAGATCTCATACAATCACAGAGGTTGGCTGCTTAGCAAACTCTTAGCAAGCATATTGGTTTACTTATTTTGCCAAAAAAAAACCCCCAAAAAAACAAAAAAACCTAACAAAAAAAAAAAACCTCAAAGAGGAGAAGCTGGGGCCCAGAGTCAGCTTCTAATGAGTGGCTGCCTATAGTTAGTGTGTCTAGAGCAAAGGATCCTAAATGTGAAGTTCATCAGGATCACCTGCTGGGCTTGTTAGAACACTTATCATGGGTGCAATCCCTCTACCCCTAGAATTTTTAGGGCTGGAGAATCGGTGGCCCAGGGAATGCTAATGCTGCAGGTCTAGGAGCCCCCTGCCCCCCCACCTCGAGAACCACTGGTCTAGAGATTCAAAGTGAAAAGAAAAGGAAAAGAGAGGGGCAAAGAAACTAAAGCTGTAGAGTTTTTATTGTGTTGGATGTGCTTTGGGGGTTTATGGACAGAAAGTAATGAAGATTAACTGAATTAATAAAACCCTATCTTGAATATACAGAATATCATATGAATTTCAGACAGTGTGAGACTATAGATAGACATTTTTAAAAGGCAGAGGATGTCCATACAGGAAAAACAGGTACTGCAGCCCGCCTAGGCTTTAAGGTGACCAGAATGTAGTTTAGAGCTGAAAGGTCATTCAGAATGTGGCAGATAAACTGGTTAGCACCTTGCCTCTAAACGCTGAAGAAAATTTATTTGCTATCATGAAATGCAAGCTTTGGCTGTGCAGTGGAGCCCATCTGGGGAGATTAACATAAAAAAAAATGCCAGAGATGGAGAAGTAACATGTTTGTGGAGTGGCCCGAATGTCGATATTTTTGAAAGCTCCCCAGGTGGTTCTAATGTGCTTCACCTCTAAGGTAAATCACCACCTGTCTTTGCTTCTGGAGGCCTGTGATGCTCCCAGTCAACTCCTGCATCCTCCAATCTGTAGGACAGGTAAACTGCTGATTGTTCAAGGCGTCCGCTGCCTGTGTGCTGGCATGTTTATCTGTTGTAACTAACCCATTCTCGCCTCAATCTTGTTTTTACATTTGGAAAAGACAGTAACCAACTAGTCACTTATTATCCCGATTGGACAAAACTTTCACAGTAGGCCAACCCATAAGCTAGTTCTTAAAGCAGGTGCCCCGCTGTGGCTCACCCAGCTAGCTGTTTTGATGACGGTGGGTTGTGATAACTCCATGGAGAAGAATCCCTTAGAAAGAGACAATTGGTGTAGGATTGTCAGATTTCACAATTAAAAATACAGGATGCCCAGTTAAATGTGAATTTCAAACAAAGAATGAGTGATTTTTAGATATGAGTAGGTCCCATGCAATATTTGGGACATATACTAAAAAATGTGGTTATACCCAAATACTGTATGAGATATACATATAATATTTAAAAAAAATATTCCTTGTCTAAAATTCAAAGTTCTGGGGCCCCTGGGTGGCTCAGTCAATTAAGCGTCTGACTTTGGCTCAGGTCATGATCTCATAGTTTGTGGGTTTGAGCCCCGCATCGGGCTCTGTGCTGACAGCTAGCTCAGAGCCTGGAGCCTGTCTTTAGATTCTGTGTCTCCCTCTCTCTGACCCTCCCCTGCTCACGCTGTCTTTCTCTGTCTTTCAAAAAAATAAAAATAAAAATAAAAATAAAATAAAATAATAAAATTCAAAGTTAATGGTACACTGTGAATCTGGCAACCCTAAAGAGGTGGGAATACCTTTGATTACCATCGTTCAGCCTGCCCTGTATATACAGTGCTGTGCTTGTAAATATTTAACATCCAGCTCTCTGGGGGAAAACAAACTACACACCCGGAAACCTTGACTGGAAGTATTTGTAAATTGGCATGGTGGAAACACTCCCATGGTTGCTGATTTTAAGCAGTCAAGATGGTGCTACTAAACTCGGAGTTAGAAACAGGTTAGAAGGACAGCCTCACGTCATAGATCCACCATACAGATGCAACATACTAAACCACCTCGAGAGTACACAGCATAATGTACTAAAATGATTCAGAAGTGACGAGTTTTGAGTTTCTAGTATCTTTGTTTTAAATTTTATTTATTTAGAGGCACCTGGCTGGCTCAGTCAGTTAAGCGTCAGACTTTGGGTCAGGTCATGAATTTGAGCCTCACATTAGGCTCTGTGCTGATGATGTGGATTCTCTCTCACTCCCTCTCTGCCCTGTCTGTACTCTTCTCTTTCTCAAAATGAACAAATAAACTTAAAAAAGTATTTGTTTGTTTGTTTACAAGTGGGGTTCACATCCAGCACAAAGCCCAATGCAGGGCTTGAATCCATGACCCTGAAAACAAGACCTGAACTGATCCCAAGAATTGGATGCTTAACCAACTTAGCCACACAGGCACCCCTAAATATGATTTATTTATTGTAAGCTTTGATAATGGCTGGGCTTAATAACTTGTTCCTGGAATTTCTGAAAATTCAATATTTCATTCTTGCAAGCTGGTCGGAAATGACCACTAAAAGTCAAGCATATTTTAGAAAGTGTATAATTTGCTAAAGCCAATACCCTGTTTCAGAAGCAGAAAAGAACTTGGGGTGGATAAAAATGATTATATCCTATGTACTTTATAGTGTTTTATGTCTTTTATTTGATCTGTCATAGATACAAGGTAGAAAATATTAATACCTAAAACAAAGCACTAAAACAAAAAAATAGATTTCAGCATATTATAAGGTGTCAGTGACTTGAAAGGAAAATGGTTCTAAAGTGGTTGTCCAGAAGTGATTCACAGTTGAATAAATCCATAGTATTTTGGTACCTTTTAACAAACCTTCTGCCCTATCTATTAGTAACAATACCTTTTATTATCAAGTGTTGAATGTTGTAAACATTCAGTTTGTATTGCCACTGATATTCCAGAACAGCTAAAATCATTGGCCACACAAAAGCAATTTTGGTTGTGTAGTTGAATTATGAAGCTAAAAATGCAGTACGTGCCATTACCAGTGGACCGTGTAGGTATAAAGCGCCAGGGATTCCTATTAGAGTGAAGACTGTTCTCGTGACATTTGAAAAAAAACTTAGTGCTAGACAGAAAAATGAACAATTTTCCAGTGCCAAGATTTGCAGTTTCTTTTTTTAAAAAATTCTTTTAACATTTATTTATTTTTGAAAGAGAGAGAAAGAGAGAGAGAGAGACAGCACGTGAGTTGCGTAGGGGCAGAGAGAGAGGGAGACAGAATCTGAAGCAGGCTCCAGGCTCTGAGCTGTCAGCACAGAGGCTGATGCAGGGCTCAAACTCACGAGCCATGAGATGGTGACCTGAGCTGAAGCTGGATGCGTAATGGATTGAGCCACCCAGGCACTCCAAGATTTGCAGTTTTGAGAAGATACTGATTTCCTAATCAGCCTTAAAACCTTTTCCTCTGTTAGTACATCTTCTAATTTAGTACATCTTTTCTTCCAATATTTTAAAAATAATGCACATGAAGTGAGCAGGGAAATACTGCTAACACTGACCTGATATTGGTGCCACCAAAGTAAATGAACAGTCAAAGGTAAAATATGTCTAGGTCTTTGTCAGTTGAATCTGAAGTTCAGGGGGAGCTTCTGTGTACAAAAGTCCTGTTTACAGTTACTTATGTTTAATATTCAGTTAATTAACATCACCAAGTTACTTTTTCTAGAAATAAAGTCAACTTCATCTTTTTTTTTCTTTGAGAGAGAGAGAGAGAGAGAGAGAGAGAAATTGTGTGTGAGCAGGAGAGGGACAGGAAGAGGGAGAGAAAGAGAGTCCCAAGTGGGCTTCTCATTGGGCATAGGGCTTGATCTCAGAACCATGAGGTCTTGACCTGAGCAGAAATCAAGAGTCAGACACAACTAACTGAACCACGTCAGGTATCCCAAGTTCAACTAGATCTTTTTTTTTTTAATTAAAAAAATGTTAAAATGTTTTTATTTTTGAGACAAAGAGACAGAGCATGAACAGGAGAGGGGCAGAGAGAGAGACACACACCACAGAATACCAAGCAGGCTCCAGGCTCCGAGTTTCAGCACAGAACCCCATGCAGTGTTCGAACTCACAAACCTCAAGATCATGATCTGAGCCAAAGTCAGACACTTAACTGACTGAGCCACTCAGGCACTCCCGACTCAATCTTAAATACACAATATTGAGTTCATCTTGATTTTCCATTTATAAATAAAATAATTTTGCATATACTAATAAAAATCAAGTATTCTTTAATCAATGTTCCCTAACAGTTTAAACTATCCTGGATCAATAACCTATTTATAAACTTACTTAATAAATTGCCTTAAAACAGTGTTTCTTAAACTTTTGGAAAGTTATTAAAACCAAAGGTGATGATCCAACCTCATAATTTCTGACAAGATATAGGGTGGGCCCCAAGAATGTGTGTGTCTCACACATTCTAAATGATTTACATTTGGTGATTTAAATCGACACATACAGATGTAAAGCATCTCACTTTCTTAAACATTTCAGACATCTAATGAGGCACCAGCTGGGACACCTAACAAGATCTTTCTTAGTACTTCAGTGTAAGGTCTTTTTATTTTTTCAACTTAAATTCAAGTTAGTTAACATGGAGTATAATAATGGTTTCAGGAGTAAAATTTAGTGATTCATCCCTTATGTATAATACCCAGTGCTCCTCCCAATAAGTGCCCAGCTTAATACCCATCACGCATTTAGCCCACCTCCACACCCAACACCCCTCCAGCAAACCTCAGTTTGTTCTCTGTATTTAAGTCTCTTATGGTTTCCCTCCC
>NC_043701.1:74093891-74105966 GCF_006229205.1 Suricata suricatta | reverse complement strand
GGAAAAGAGGTGGTGGTGATGGAGGAGGGCACTTATGGGGAAGAGCACTGGGTGTTGTATGGAATCAATTTGACAATAAAATATTAAAAAAAATTTTTTTTACCTGGAGAAAAAAACTTTTTTACCTGGAAAAAAAAAGTATTCTTAAAAAATTTCTTTAATATTTACTCATTTTTGAGAGACAAGAGAGAATGTGAGTGGGGGAGGGGTTGAGAGAGAAGGAGACAGAGAATCTGAAGCAGGCTGCAGGCTCTGAGCTGTCAGCGTAGAGCCTGATGCAGGGCTTGAACTCATGAACTATGAGATCATGACCTGACCTCAAGTCAGATGCTTAAGTGACTGTGCCACCCAGGTGCCCCAAGAACTTTTCTTAATAAATCAATTTAAAAACACAAGATTAAAGTTTTTAAGTATTTCAAATGCCTCAGTGCTCTGCAGTTCACTTGGCATATTTCTTAAAAGCATTTTATATTCTAGAAGAATCATTATATCAAACAATTATAAGGATTACAACAGCATTTCCAGATACACTAAAAAAACCCTGCTACTGCAAATAAATGTGTTGCCCAATAGGGAAGATGGTAGCTGTGTAACATTTTGAAGGTAAAGATTAAAAATAAAAAGGAAAAAACCCTTTTATTCAGCTATTAATTAGCAAAGAAAAAGGAAAACTAAAAAAAAACAATCAGTTAAAACACAAATTTCTTATCAAAAAGAAGAGGCGCTGGTAACTACACTTGTTAGACAGGTTGAAATATTTTTTTCTGAGGCAATGGCTGAATATATTAAAAAGAAATAGAAAGCATTTGTAACAACATTGTATTCTGCCAGAAATAAACTGCTAACGAACCTCATTCTCCTGGGAAGGGAAACAAGGCACTGTTTTTAGGTGATTTACAACATAATTGACTATCACTCACTACTTTTTTAGTGAATTGAGAACAGAAGATGATGCCAAGTAATTTCTTGTTGATCAAAATGAAAGAAATCAGATTATATGTGGAGTCCAAGAGAAAGTCCCTTTCTCAGTTCACCAACAAAAAATGAACCACAAAGCCTTTGGGGTTGAGGTTCCCATGAATGCAAGAACATTTCTCTGCAAAAGACATTAACAATAGTTACATGAAGGAATGACTCGATGTACTAATTTGGCAAGAAATAATGTGCCCCAGTTGCTTGTACCGGCTTTGGTTCCCAGAAGTAAGAGTGATGGTCTAAGCAGCTAATTTGTAAAATGTAGAGTTGAATAAAGGATTTCAGGAAAGGTTTTCTGGTTTAAAACTTGAGAAAAAGGAACTGACATGGTTCAGTTTTCTTGTTGCAATGAATATTGATAGTGTGAATGAAGAGCCGGAATCAGAATCTACTGAACTGAAAACCAACTAGGAGGCTGTTAGAGAAGCAAATCTATGATAAATATTTCTGAAACTTCTTTCTTAACTACAAAGACCATGGATTTTTTCATTTTCAAAAGTACCTATGTATGAGGATTCCTGTTTTTCATTTTAAATGAAGCCAACTTTTACTTTCAGTTGAAGAATGTATGGGGGAAAGTCTGTAATAAGCTCAAGACCTGAGACTGACAGGTAGAAATGGAAGAAAAGTACCATGTTGTTATTTCCAAATCAAGGGAATATGGAGTGAATTATGAGGTCAAGGTACTTCTATTTTTCACACCCACATTTAAAATACCTTCACCATTGGGGTGCCTCGTGGCTCAGTTGGTTAAGCGTCCAACTCTTGATTTCAGCCGAGGTCATCATCCAACGGCTGTGAGATTGAGCCCTGCATTGAGCTCTGTCCTGCGCATGGAGGCTACTTGAGACTCTCTCCCTCTCCCTCTGCCCCTCCCCCATGTGCACTCTTGCTCTCTCTCTCAAAAAAAGAAAAAGCATTAAAATATCTTCATCATAATACATTTATGGGAGGTCACATCTGTAAGTATGTAAGCAGATCCTGTGTGTTTATTCTAATCTCTGCTCCTTTCTTCTTCCCATCCCCTAATCAAACAAGTAGATCTAACTTACTTGTTTTAGAAGCACACTTATAAAGCACACTTTCAGTATCCAGAAACTAGGCAAGACTGAGGGAGTGGATAGGAGAATGAAGAGAGACCAGGACAAGGGAGGAAAGGGAGAGTGGAGAACCTGCATTCTGGAAAGGAAGAGAGGAAGGAGGGTCCATCACAAGCGCCAGGGTGCCATGTGGAAGGGACTGCCCAGCCTAGACAGAGCAAGCACGAACAGCAGACGGCCCACTGGGCTAACCACTTTCCAACGGTACCTGCAAAGGACTCAATGTTTGTGTTTCCCTCAAACTGGTATGTTGAAATCCTAGCCCTCCTGTGTGATGACATTTAGAGGTGGGAACCTCAGGGGATAATTGGGTCCTGAGTGTGGATCCCTCATGAATGAGATGAGTGCATTCATAAAAGGGACCTAGAGCATCCCCTTGCCCTCTTTCTCCTGTGTGAGAACCCATTGTCTGCAACCCAGAAGAGGGTCTTCATCAGAACCCAGTCGTGATGGCACCCTAATCTTGGAGTTCCATCTCCCATTACTGTGGGAAATCAAATTCTTGTGTTTATACAGTCTATGGTACAGATTTTTTTTTGGCTCATGTTAATAATTACTGGCATTCATGGGGTATTTATTTTATTGTGTGTCTGATACTGTTCTAGGCACATTATACACATGAAACAATTACATGTGATTTTGTACATTTTATGTGAACTCTCACCTCAATGTGCTCATTTTGTCTCCATTTGACAGATGATGAAAAGGAGGATGAGAAGCACTGAGAAACTTGATTGAGGATACAGAGCTGTAAGTAGCGAAACCAGGATATTAACGCTGAGTCTATCTGGCTCCAAAGTCCCTTTGTCAAGTATGGCAGTCTTCTTGTCCCAGTGAAGGGCAAGCCCAGTGAATCTTGAGTCTACCTGAGCTTCCTGGCACCTTCACCTGTCTACTCTGAGAAGTTTCTATGCTTTCTATGTGGAACTTGTCCACATGAGCTCTCTCTCTCTCTTTTTTAAATGCTTATTTATTTCTGAGAGAGGGAGCTGGGGAGGGGCAGAGAGAGGAGGAGAGAGAGTTCCAAGGAGCCTCTGGGCTGTCAGCATAGAGCCTGACTTGGGGCTCAGTCTCACAAACCATGCGATCATGATCTGAGCTGAAACCAAGAGTGGGCTGCTTAACCTACTAAGCCACCCAGGTGCCCCTGTCTACCTGAGCTCCTGATTGCATTTCTTATCACTTCCACTAGAATCTTTCTGCATTGATTACATTCTGATTTTCTTATCTCTTGTCATTTCTCTCATCACAGATTCCTTCCTCTTAGACTTACACACATGCTTCAATTTCTCTTATCCGACAAAAACAAATACCCTACCTCTTTCCCTTTCTGCTCCTCCTTTCTCAAAGCTTAACTTTGCCCTCAGGTTCTTTTCACATGAAATTTCCTGGGTAACTTAGCTCCCCTACCCCCAGCTCACCTCAAACACCTATTTAAAGTACTTGAGCAAAAACCTATTTTCTAAGTGCCTAGCATATAACAATAGCCAGTACAATATAGACGAAGGCTTATTAAGCTCCCTTTAGATGTCAAGCGTGGTACAAGACACAGATATTAGCATTTTATAGGTCTTTGATTAAACTTGCTGAAGTGACCATAGGCCAGCAGTCACCTTTCCTGTGTTTTTAGCTAGGTGCTTCTCTCCTGCTTTTCAGTGTCTGACAGATACTCTCATGTGATTTTTGCCAACTGGAATGGAAGCTGCTTCTGCTCCCAGAAGGTCATCTGACAGGTGGAAAAAAAAATGTTTCCAGAAATATCTTTCTCCCCTTATTTATAGTTTTTACCACGGGGACTATATGTTCCAGCATGTATTGTGTGATTCCAAATACCCTTTTGCCTAATTGTTTTCTGAGTGTCTGTCGTGATCCCTGGATGAATATAGAAAGTATCTGGTACCCTTAACACACTCACGCAAGAAATATTTACTGGAGAGAGTGAGTTAAGCATTACAACAGGCACTCAGGGACACAGAGGGAAGTAAGACAGGTACATTTCAAAGAGGGATTTTACACAAAAGTAAACTGATGGGTTTGGCAACTGGGAAAATGGGAAAAGCACACTGGCTGCCTCAAAAAGCAGCATGTAGGGGCACCTGGGTGGCTCAGCTGGTTAAGCCTCCGACTTCAGCTCAGGTCATGATCTCATGGTTTGTGGGTTCAAACCCCGTGTGGAGCTCTGTGCTGACAGCTAGCTCAGAGCCTGGAGCCTGTCTTCGGATTCTGTGTCTCCCTCTCTCTCTGCCCTCCCCCTACTCATGCTCTGTCTCTTTCTCCCTCCCTCCCTCTCAAAAATAAATAAACATTAAAAATTGTTTTAATTAAAAAAAAAGGCAGCATCTACAAATGGTCAGTGGTCCCTGGATTTCTGAAATGGAAAACAAGACAGTAGAGAAAAAGTAAAGTCATCCCCTCTGTGAAAGCAGGCTTGTTTGCTCAGTTTCCAAAGCATGTAATTGTGCTTTCAGTTGTTTCCAGGAGACTAAGTGAACCCGGACATGTGGTCTGATAACAGCCCTTTTTGTTGCTGTGGGTGTGAGTCTTCATGGTCCTTTTCCTTACTGGCATGGCTCTGCAGGTCCCTGGAGAGAGAACGGGACACCTGTATGGGGTAAAATAATTAGATCTCTATTGCAAGTCAGACGCGAACATGTTTCATATTGATTAAAGATCTAAACGTGAAAAGCAACACTTTAAAATATCTAGAATGGGGGCACCTGGGTGGCTCAGTCAGTTAAGTGGCTGACTTCAGCTCAGGTCATGATCTCACGGTTCATGGGTTCAAGCCCCGCATCAGGCTCTGAGCTGTCGGCACAGAGCCTGGAGCCTGCTTCTGATTCTGTGTCTCCCTCTGTCTCTGATCATCCCATGCTCATGCTCTGTCTCTCTTTCCCATAAAAATCAAAGAAACGTTGTTTAAAAATAATAATAAATAATAAAATAAAATTCTAGAATGAAACTTAGGAGATTGCTTGCATGACCTTAGATTTAAAAAATACTTTTTAAAACAAGACTTAAGGAAAACAAATCACAAAATAAAATATTAATAAGCTGTGTCAAAATGAAAACATCTGTGCATCACAGGATACCTTTCAAAAAAGTGAAAAGATAGACCATGGGTTGGGAGAAGATATTCACAGCACCTGTGACCAAGAAAGAATGGGTGTCCATAGTGTATCAGAGAACTCCACAAATCAATAAGGAAAGGGGCAAACACACTGTTTAGCAAAATGAGCAAAGGATCTGAATGGCAAATCGCTAAAGAGAAAACCCAAAGTCCAATAAATATTTGAAAAGATGCTCAATCTGACTGGTAACCAGGAAAATGCAAATTAATACAAGATACAATTTCAGAATCGTAATGTCAGCAAAAATTTAAACACCTGAATGTACTGAATGTAGGAATGTGGAGCTGAAGTAACTTATGCCCAGCTGGGGGGAGCAGAAAACTGTGGCTCCCTTTGGAAAGCCATTCGGCTGTATCCGATAAGGTTATAGATGCTCATATGTTCCTGCCCTTGGTGTGTGTATACCAGAGAAACTCCCACAGGTGGTACAAAATTCAGAACCACCTAAATTTCTATCAGTGGGAAAATGCACGAATGAATTGTATATCTTCGAACAATAGCTAAATGAACAAACTAGATGAATTCCATGTATCAGTATAGATAACTCTTAAAAACATTGGTTAAGGGAAAGGCAAGTTGCAGGATTTATAAAAGCATGCATGAGTATTAGAAACCCCTGGGCAGACAAGACAATGGGGGACAGGGTTACAAGTGGGGCTTTCATTTTATCTGTTACGTGTGCATCAAACATGATCAAGTGTTGGCAAAGCTCAGGGGTGATATGCATATGAGTTAAGTATTACCTTCAAGAAAAAAATGAAAGGCATCAGCGTCTGAGAGACTGCAGCCAAAATCTGTGGGCTCTTTCACTTATGAGCTCTCATCAGATGAGCTCCTGAGCTTGGAGCTTTCGCTGCTCCACATGCATGCCTGTGATCTGACAACCTCCTTTCCTGTGCAGCTTTTACGGTTCTGATGCCGGTGTCTGCTGTCTGCTGTTTCTCTGACCCCTTGTTTATAGCTCTTTGTTTCCTTATGAGGTTGGGATTGATGATAGTGCATTCAGATTTCTTGTAACTTTCTTTGTGAGAATTCCCTGAGGCCTGACTTTAAAATGTTTCCCCCCAGGGAGGATATATGTAGGTTTTCCAGAGCCTGCAGACACTACAAAACCAGGGCCACTTAAAATTTTTGCCCTGAGGGCTTTTCTTTTTCCAGAGTACCCAGATAGCACTGTGTGGGAGTTGAGGTCTATTGTGAGGGCATTTTGTGGCCATAAATTCTTGTTGTTTTATCACCCAGTATTAAGGTTCGAGGCAATCAGTTTTCCTTGTTGCTCCATGAAAAGCTCATTCTTTCTACTTTATGTTCACACTGAAGACATAGCTTTGCGGCACCCACCATCAATGTGAGGATGGGAACCTCTTACTGTGCCCCCCGCCTTGTGTCGATTCTGGGTTTGGGTCTCTGTCCCCTGAATCCATGGATACCATTAAGTATGGGAATGCAACTTCATCTGAACTTAGTTGCAACCCTCAGGGTGAAAGCCAGTTTTAGTTCTTTGCCTGGTCCGATTTTCACTTAGTTTTTTGCCTCTGAGAATTCCTTTCTTTCTTGCCAACTCTTTGATGCATTTAAAAAAATTTTTCCCTTAATTTAAACCAGCATTAAAAACAAATTTTTTTTAGTAAAGGTTTCTTAAAGATGTCTCATCCATGATACTTCTAGAGGATGAACTTGTGTGCTCTTTTAAGAAGAGTATATGAAATCATACCTGGGATTTGCATGAAAATAATTCCACCCCACCCCCTGAAAACCTCACAGGATTGGCAAAATTGGGTGCTAGGTACAAAGGAATTCGTTAAACTATTCCTTCTACTTTTATGTTAGCTTGAAAATGTCCTTAATAAAATTTTCTTACGAGACAGAAAATGGAGAATCCAGAAGTTTGATCACAAAGCTCCCTCTTCTGTTCCCCTCAAGGGCTGTCTAACCTGGACTACCTTTTAGCTGTGAGCCCCAGTGCACATGAGCCCTTCTCTTCTCAGTACAAGTAGCAACGTAAATGTTTGAAAATAAAAGCTATACTTTTACTGGTAGCTATGGTTTATGGTCTTTAGTCTATCCCAGGTGACCATCTTCCCCATGGTCCCGCAGGAGGGGTTGATATCTCCGTGTGTAGAGGAGGAAACAGAAGCTCAGGGAGGTTCCAAGTAACTTGTTAATTATCACATATTCCACCGCGGTGGGGCCACAAACTGAAACTCAGTGACCACAGATCATTCCATGTCTGTCTGTCTGCAAAGTTTATGCTCCTTTTTTTTTTTAAATGTTTATTTATTTTTGAGAGAGAGAGAGCAGGGGAGGAGCAGAGCAGGTGTAGGGGTCGGGGGCAGAGGATCCGAAGCCTGCTCTGTGCTGACAGCAGCCAGCAGCCCAATGTGGGGCTCCAACTCATGAATTGTGAGATCATGACCTGAGCTGAGGGGGCTCAGGCGCCCCAAAGCTCACGCTTCTAGCCACTGCAGTAGACTGGCTCCCACCACATGTACTTTACTGGAAAGAAAGAAACCAAAGGCGTAAGCTCCTGCTCCATTTGGAGCCTGTCAGTGTCTCCTTCCCACTAGCTCAGAGAAGAGATGCTTTGCCTTCTTTCCCCTCCTACATTTTGCAATTCTTCAGTCGGCACCTTGCTGGACATTTTCCTCACCTCCTCCGCCTTCCCAGGCCTGCTTTGTCAACTTCCTGCTGGGAATTTCCCATTGGCCGTTCCTTGCAACCAGCGCTTGTGGCCATAATGTCTTCAAGCCCACTGCTCATCCCCAGGGAGCTGTGAGGCCTTGAGTATATAAGAGCCTCCTACCCAGTTTCTGTCCTCCAGTCTCCTATTTCTCCAGACTGATCTGTATTTTACACAGGTTACTTGATCTAAAACACTGCTTTTGTGTGGACTCTGCCCTAAGACCTTCAAGTCTTTCTAGGACTTAAAGCAGGAATGACAAACACGGCTCACAGAAGAGCCTCTCCTTGCCCTCTGCTGTCCCTTGCTCTTATCTGAGCACACAGTGCTCAAAGACCACAGCTGTCTTCTTTCTCAACCCAGTGCTCCCGGGAATCCAACTAGTCAGGTGCACACAGGAGACACTCTTCTTGCATTGTGACCTAGAGCCCTGGGAGTAAACTCCTGTCTGTGTGGTCAAGGCTCTTCCCAATAATGGTTTCATTCTTCAAGTGAAATCTCTATGGATCCTTGCATGAGCCCTTCTATTCTGGCCAAACTTCTATATTCACAGTCTCAGGGACACATCTGGCCCTTTCTCACCTTGGCTTTTGCTCTTTGCTTATGCTGTTTTCCAAACTTTGTTTCCCACCGAACCTTCTTCCCTTCTCAGGTTGCAGCTCAGATTCTAACTTAAAAACAGTTGAGGTACAGTTGCCATACAGTGTTTTATGGGTTTCAGGTGTCCAACATAGTGACTTGACAACTCTATACGTTATGCTGTGCTCACAACAGTAAGCGCACTTACATCTGTCACCATGCAATGTTATTTTAATAGTATTGACTATATTCCCTATGCTGGACTTTTTATCCCTGTGACTTATTTACTTGATGACTGGAAGTTTGTATCTCTTAGTCTCCTTTGCTTATTTCACTCATTCCCTCCCCACCCACCCGCCATTCCCTCTGGCAATCACCAGTTCTCTATATTTATGAGTCTGCTTGTTTGTTTGTTTTGTTGTTTAGACTTCACATATAAGTGAAATCATATGGTGTTTGTATAACGGAGTGCAAGTTCATCTGGCCGAGGCACTCAGCCAATCACTGAGACATTGAGTATGTAGGAAGGAAAGGGTTTATTCTAGAGGCAGCCAAATGAGGAGACAGAATGCTAGTTCAAATCTGTTTCCTGGACTGAGATTAGAACAAGTGTTTTATAATCATAGGGATGGGATTGCATACATATTGATGAAAAAGATGGAGAAATGTATGACTATTCATGAGGAAAGAATGAAGCGTGCGCAGTGTGCAAACATATATGAAAAATGTATCCCATGTTCACTTTGGGGTGGACACTCATCATGAAAATGAGGTAAAATTCACCCTCTGACATCAAGAGGTTATTTTAGGACAAGGAGAGGAGCTAAAGGCATGCTCCTAAAGCCTGTATAAACTGGATGTGGTTTTGGGGCTCATTGAGCTACGGTAAGAAATGCAGGCTCATGCTTGTTCATAGGTTGGAACCATATCAGTCACCCTTCTTGTGGATTTTTTCATGGAGTCTGAAAAGAAACAATAGTCGATGCAGGAGAAACAGGTGTCTGAAAAATAAGCTTTAAATTTCTTGTTAGTTTCAATTTCATTAACTCTATGAAGCATAGTTTCATTTGTCTGATTTATTTCACTTAGTATAATGCCTTTTGAGTCCATCCGTGATGTTGTAAATCATCCTTTTTTAAAGACTGATATCATCCTTTTTTTTAAGGCTGAGTAATATTCAAATATATATATGGACACATATATACACCCCATATCTTCTTTATCCATTCTTCAATCAATGGTCATACCTTGGCTATTATAAATAATGCTGCAATAAATGTAAGAAGGCATATGTGTCTTCAAATTAATATTTTTATTTTCTTGGGGTAAATATCCAGCACTAGAATTACTGTGCTGGATATTTACTGAGGAACCTCCATACTGTGAACCTCCATACTGTGGCTACACCAATTTATATTCCCACCAACAGACCATAAGGGTTCCCTTTTTTCTACATCCTTGCCAATATTTGTTATTTCTTGTCTTTTTGACACTAGCCATTTTCACTGTGGTTTTGATTTGTAGTTCCCTGATGATGGGTGATGTTGAACATCTTTTCATGTGTCTATTGGCCATCTATATATCTTCTTTGGAAAAATGTCTTATCAGCTTTTCTGCCCATTTTTAAATATTCAGGGTTTTTTTGTTTGTTTGTTTTGAATTGTGTAAGTTCTTTATATATTTATATTAACATCTTAACCAGATGTATCATTTGCAAATATGTTCTCCCATTCATTAGGTTGCCTTTAAGTGTTGTCGATGGTTTTCTTTGTGCAAAAGCTCTTAGTCTGAGGTAGTCCCAATAGATTATGTTCGTTTCTGCTCCTCTTGCCTAAGGAGATATATCCAGTAAAATGTTGTTAATATTGATAATGTCCAAGAGATTACTGCCTATGTTTTCTTTCAGGCACTTTATGTTTTCAGCTCTCATTTTTGGGTCTTTAGTACATTCTGAGTTTATTTTTATGTATGCTGTAAGAAAGTGGTTATTTTATTCTTTTGAATGTAGCCATTTAGTTTTTCCACCACCATTATCAAAGAGATTGTTTTTCCTCATTGTATATTCTTTCCTCCTTTGCCATCAATTAATTGACCATATAAGGGTAGGTTTATATCTTGGCTGTCTATTCTATTATGTTGATCTATATGTCTTTTTTTTTTTTTTGCCATACCAGACTGTTTTGATTACTACAGCTTTGCTGTATAGCTTCAAATCAGAGTCTTACTTCTACACAAATCTCCCTTGATTGCCTCAACTGGGCGTGCCATCCCCACTCCCTCCCCTCTTTAAACCCTTTCTCTTGTCTTGTCTCTTCTCTCACCTCCTGACAGTGACTACTTGTGAGTCTTATTATGTCTTTCTCTGGTCCATCCCTTTATGTCTTACACTGTATAGCTCATAGGCAGATGTTAGAAACATAATTTGTTCTTGATTTCCCATGTAAGGAAGCAATAGCGCAGCAAGGTTGAGGGATTGCTGCAAGCTGACACAGTAAATTACAGTAGGCGGGGGTACAGAATATCAATTTCTGGATGCCCCTTCAACATCATTCTCCCCACATGAGGCCGCTTCCTTCACCACCTAAAGGGTAACTTTCTTGTGGGAAGAGAATGTACCTTGTACTTTGTATACATAACCAGTCCCTCATTTCCTCCCCCACCCTTCTACCCACATAACCTTTCCCAAGCCTTGCACCCAGTAGGCTTCATGCCCAATGCAGGGCTCAAAGTCACAGTCCTGAGATCAACACCTGAGCTGAGATCAAGAGTCTGGACACTTAACCAACTGAGCAACCCAGGCCCCAACCAGTAGTTTTATAAATATTTGTTGGTGATGAAAAGGCAGTCCTGTCTGGAGCTACAATATTTGTGTAATAAAAAAGAAAGGCATTTAAACACTTTTATATAATCAAACAATTCTCAGGAGCACAAAGAAAGGATACTGTCTCCCTTTGCCCAAGGTCATTTTGATAAAGTGGAGAGGAGATCATTGCCGACTTCCTGTTTCTAACTGCCAGATTTTTGTGCTCAAAATTCACCACAGAGATCAGATATAGTGACCGGGATCCCTAGTTCAGCTAGAATGTATTGGGAACAATTGCATGCACAATTTATGCTCAGCCAGAGAGGACGATTCAAAAGTGAGAGCCCCCCAGTTACTTGGAAGAATCACATGTAAAAGTAACTCTGCATCAAGACCCATTATCAAGATGCTCCAGTGGAGGATCAAATATTAATGGTCAATGACCATTTGGAAAATTATTTTACCTTACTAATAATCACAAAGAAATTTACAAGGTAATAAATATCATGAGTCCTTGGTCAAATTGGCAAAGTTTTTTGTTTTAAATCATGATATCCAGTATTGACTAGAGTTTGGGACAGTGGGTTCTCAAACACTAGAAGATCCGTTCAGGTGATAATTTAGCAAAAAATTTAAAAACTTTATAAATGTACATACTTCACCTAGCAATTCTATTTCTACACGACCTAAGAAAGTCTGTTTTACAAAGATTTTGCTACAGATATATTCATTGTATCAGTATTTTACTTGTAATAGTGAAAAACTGGACAGGATCTAAATGATAATAGCTAACACTTAATTGAGTATTTA